>NC_087188.1:5716134-5843634 GCF_035594125.1 Scylla paramamosain
ATATATATATATATATATATATATATATATATATATATATATATATATATATATATATATATATATATATATATATATATATATATATATATATATATATATATATATATATATATATATATATATATATATATATATATATATATATATATATATATATATATATATATATATATATATATATATATATATATATATATATATATATATATATATAATATATATATATATATATATATATATATATATATATATATATATATATATATATATATATATATATATATATATATATATATATATATATATATATATATATATATATATATAATATATATATATATATATATATATAATATATTTATATATATATATATATATATATATATATATATATATATATATATATATATATATATATATATATATATATATATATATATATATATAATATATATATATATATATATATATATATATATATATATATATATATATATATATATATATATATATATATATATATATATATATATATATATATATATATATATATATATATATATATATATATATATATATATATATATATATATATATATATATATATATATATATATATATATATATATATATATATATATATATATATATATATATATATATATATATAATATATATATATATATATATATATATATATATATATATATATATAATATATATATATATATATATATATATATATATATATATATATATATATATATATATATATATATATATATATATATATATATATATATATATATATATATATATATATATATATATATATATATATATATATATATATATATATATATATATATATATATATATATATATATATATATATATATATATATATATATATATATATATATATATATATATATATATATATATAATATATATATATATATATATATATATATATATATATATATATATATATATATATATATATATATATATATATATATATATATATATATATATATATATATATATATATATATATATATATATATATATATATATATATATATATATATATATATATATATATATATATATATATATATATATATATATATATATATATATATATATATATATATATATATATATATATATATATATATATATATATAATATATATATATATATATATATATATATATATATATATATATATATATATAATATATATATATATATATATATATATATATAATATATATATATATATATATATATATATATATATATATATATATATATATATATATATATATATATATATATATATATATATATATATATATATATATATATATATATATATATATATATATATATATATATATATATATATATATATATATATATATATATATATATATATATATATATATATATATATATATATATATATATATATATATATATATATATATATATATATATATATATATATATATATATATATATATATATATATATATATATATATATATATATATATATATATATATATATATATATATATATATATATATATATATATATATATATATATATATATATATATATATATATATATATATATATATATATATATATATATATATATATATATATATATATATATATATATATATATATATATATATATATATATATATATATATATATATATATATATACATATGAAGGTTAGGCTTCATATGTTTGGTGTATAGTGATTTAAGTGATTGACTTGGGAAGCTTGCTTTCTCCAAAATTTTGAGATGACCAGTTAAAAAAATGATTATGTTAAATACAACACTTAAATGTTGGACAAGTGTATTGATAGTTGATATACTATATTGAAAGAAAATTTAGAAGGGGTGAAATCTTTGCAAGGGAAAGAGGACTTTGAAGTATAAGAGTTATGGTCTGACCATTTTGAATTAAGCATTTAGGCATTGTCCTTTCCGGGAATTCCCCGGCCTGTGGTGCTGCCAAACTTATACCAAGAAACACCTCGTCAGGTACTTCCTATCTTGAAATTAAATGGTGTTGTAGTATATATACACAGTGAAGCTCTAGAAAAGGCAAGTCAGTGTAATATGTGTTTTTTTAATGACAGTTGCATTGTTTTTTTTTTTTTTTTTTTGCAAATACGACAATACTTGGTGTGATATTTCATTCAGGCGTTGTCACTTCTCTATGAGTGACCGAGTGAGATCACACACGTGTTAATCCATGGTCACTTCCTCTCGCACTGTCAGCCAGGATGGAAGCTACCTCTCCCACTTGCTCTCGTCACAACAGCCGAGAAAAGAGCTTATTTACTCAGTAAATAAGTATTTTTTTGGAGGAAAAGGCTAAGAGGGGATCCTTACTTGACCTCAAGAGTTGTTGCCCGAACATCGAAAGCCACCGTGTCTTCACTTTTACCTCGATGGTGGTGTGGAAAAAAAATCGTAATTAAAGAATAAAATTATAACATCATAGTTTAAGGGAAATGTCATATCTAAAAGGATACCTATCACATTTAAACGAAATTCACAATGACTGACAGGCAGTCAGTCATTGTGATGATTACTCCTGAGCCAGGCCTTCCTATCGGCAACTCATATAGGGAAAAAAGAAAAACAACAAACAGAAAACAGACTTCATATTTCACCTAACTCCTATATCTAGCATACCACATTTACTCCAGGAATTCCTTCACAACCTCAATCATCTTTTCATTTGCCTTCCCACACAGTCCCAGCAGCAACACCATCAATTCCTTTCCTGCCTTCTCCACTCTGACATCCCCCAATTCCCTCAGCACCACTTGCATCATCTCATCCCCGTCTCTGGTATACTTCACACACTCCAACGTTATATGCTCTACTGTCTCATCCTCTCCCTTGTCACACATCTGGCACATTTTTCTGTGGGACTTAGACCATCTACACCTCCTGGCATTCACATCCATACACTATGCCCCCACTTGAAAGAGATCACCACCCAGGCATCCCTTGTACTACTTTTCATACATTGGGGGTTCTTTCTCTTTATACCACTCTAAAGTACTCTTTTGTTTCATCTTATTCTTCAGTTCACTCAGTTCCCCACATTCCACTACTCTGTCTATTTCATTTTTCCACTTCCCTACATCCCATTCTAAACCCTCTCCATTTCCAACAATCATACTCCAGTCACTTTCAACATGCCTCCCCTCAAACTGCTGAAAAACTCTACTAGTTTCCAAGCCACTCTTTACTACCATCTTAACACACTTCTTCCCCCACTTGCTACTTCTAACATTCTACAGAAATGCCTTTCTCATTAGTGTTGCATCACCCACTTGCTCTAATCTAGCTGTTTACCTCAGGGTTGCCTTTAGCTGTCTCTAAAAGTACTCTACTTCACATCTCCCCTTAAAGCCTCTACCACTGCATACCTTGGTGCGTGCAGTGCCATTCTTACTACTTTATTCCGTCCTACTTCAGACTACTGGTTCATTCTCATTTCATGCAATTACATCCATACCATACATGAAGCTTGGAACAGCCACGCTCTTCCAAACTTCTCGTAGCACGCCATACTTACTTGCTCTCATCCTTGCTGTACTTCCTAGTTCACTATGCTTATCTTTTCATTCTGCACCTTCACACAGCCATTCAGACTCATCCACATCCCCAGGTACTTGTGTACTGACCAGTATTGCTTGAGGCAAATTATTATCCCTTTATGAAGCTTAAAGTCAATCAGTACACTGCTAAAAACACTGCCACCAATAACAAACTATAAACTATTATTATTTGTCTACTATGACTGCTTTTAGCTTAACAGGTTCTATAGGTGGAATGGGGTAAAGATTATCAGAATATAATTTAACGTAATGGCATTATAAATGATTGATTATCATACCAGAATAATAACCTACTCCTTAATTACCCCTGCCACACCACACTCACTCCCAGTAACAATCTGCACCACCACCAACATTCACCTGTTGATCACTTATACTCCCCTCATTCATTCATCCCATCCAGAAATGGGGCTATCGTGCTTCACACCACCACTAACATGTATCCCTGCTTCCATTTATCCCAGCTACACACAGCAAAGCGCTTTGTGGCAGCTGGAACCATACTGAGTCCACCATCCACATGGTACAAACGTGTCGCTCATTCATTTTGAGGGGGCACTGGCTCATCTTGTTTCTCCACGTCGTCCCAACGGTACGGCTGTTGTGGAGGGGGGAACAGCTCAAGCAAGTTGGACACTCAAGTGGTTTGTGAGTGTGAGGCCATCTCTGCGTGCCACACCTTGGCTCCCTCTACATCGGGATGGCCATCACTACGTTGCACACCATGGACCATGATAATCACAGAATAATCCTTATAATACCTCTGCACATAACCTAATACATTCCTTTCACCTCCACCACAAGTGTCACTTTCACTGGATACCTTGTCCTGAGGAATAAGATCCATGATAACCCACTGGTGTAAATGCAGGTCAGCAAGGTGTGGTGGTGTTGATAGCTCAATTGCTCTTGGTAGAGTGATTTCATTTCCTCACTCGCTCAACTATGAGTCTTCTCTCCGAGTCAAATGAACCCCTTAACAAATACACAGTACACTCTAACCACTGTTCATTCATTCTTCCCCCATTCACACCACAGATTATAATACAATACTCTAACATGTATTATACAACATTAGCTTTCTTAGCTTCTTCCCTATGAAAAATTGTACATCAGTCAAGCAAGTATCCTTGGTACCACCTCGCTGTGTTGGCTTCATGATACTGCTTCATTGACTGGACGAGTGGATAGAGTAGTTTGTGATTGTTCTCATATAACAAGGATTTTCGCTGGTTGGCGATTACTATATGTACATATCAGTACACTTGTATTCATCTGTCTGTTGCAACTCATTCCCTCCCAGTCTCCACACTGAATTTCTCTCATTCTCTGATCTGTTCACAATCATTACCTTGCTTTCCTCACTGCAAAATCTCACACCAAAGGTCCCTTCCATACCCATCTACAACATCAAACAAACTTTGAAGCTCATTTGCTGATTCACTCATGACCACTACATCATCTGCATTAAAAAAAAAAAAAAACACATGTATCTTATCATTTCCCATACTCACTCCCGCATTCATTCTTCACATTCTAGCTGCTAACTCCACTGTATACAAGTTAAAAAAGGTTGGTGGTAAAATGCGTTAAAAACAAAGGTAATGCAGTTCTAACTAAACTTAAAAGGTTCAGTAACCTATCATCAGAAGTTAAAGCTACTCTTGTAAAAACTCTCTTAATACCTATAATGGAATACCCACCAGTTCCGATGTGTTCAATATCATACACACAAAAATTAAATATGCAAACAGTTATAAACAACGCACTTAAATCTATTAATAGTAATGAAGAGGACGAGGCCAGTGTGGAAGAGTTACACGCAAAATACAATATTACTTCATTGAATATAACAATGAACATAAGAGCAAAATAGATATGGGAAGCAGTAAGAGTTACAGCCAGAACACTACAATAATTTAATTGAAATTCGTAATCGCGAGCACAAATGGCTTCCGAAAACAAGCAACATCATACACCTAGATACATCACAGGCCATAATTACCAGACAGCAGTAATTTTTTTTTTTTTTTTTCAGAAGATTGCCAGACCAGGAGGAGGACATTATGACACCGGTCCACAGCCAGATCCCTTTTTCTATTCACAAGACTAACCAAACTAACCTAACTACTCCATTTACCTACTAATAATAACTAAACTGCAAGTACAACTAAATTAGCAAAACACTAATCTTCAGTAATAGATACAGAATAAATGGACACTCAAGAATAACTAAACGTTAAGAATTTCTCTCCTAATTGACATACATGTAATTATTGTAAACAGTGCAATTTGAACCCACAGCAATGGCAGTCATACATGCTAGGGACTTGGATGTGTTTCTTTTGGAGAAGGCTGTTTCACTTCGCTATAGCACATATAGGATAAAAGCACTTGGCACAGTCTCTCTCGCACACAGTGAGACAGGTCAACTTTCTCCAAAAGTCAGAATTTTAAGGAAAGCTGCAGTCCTGCCGATTGCATTTGTGGTGTTTTATTTGCATGAGTGAGTGAGTGTATGTCTGTGAGCGAGTATGTGCCTGTAAAAAATAAATAAATAAATAAAATAAATAGATAAATAAAAATAAATGAATAAATAAAAAAAAATAATATAAAAAAAAAAGCAATGTGGTCGAGCTCACAACCTATCATTCTCATACTTTTTTTTCACCCCTTCTCTTACCACTCACTTTCCCTTAGCTAGCTTTCTTTTCTTCACTCCCCTTATATATATATATATATATATATATATATATATATATATATATATATATATATATATATATATATATATATATATATATATATATATATATATATATATATATAATAAAAACAACAAAACGTAGTGCATTGACAATATATTTAATGTTAAATCATGAACTGGGTACGTGTAAAAGGTAACCGATAAATGCCGAAAGTATTTTCGCGGAAAATATAAAAAACCTGGCAGTAAACAAATAAATACCCAGCAGCTAACTTCCTTCTCTCCTCCACCTTGGCTGGATTCCCCCCCTCCCCCCAGGACATTGATCTAACCTCTCATTAGCAACCTAACATTACCTAGCCAAACCTAACCAGGGAGGCTTCGCCCTCCTGGATCTCTTCTTCCCCATCTCATATTTACGTTTTAGTTGTATCTAAGAGTATATGCAAAAGAATGGAAAAGAATATACCACCAATAAAGTAGGGAAAGAATTAGAAAATTACCAAATTTTCATTTAATCAAAGCTGTTAACAAATTCTTAGGCCTATGGGTGGGGTTAGGTCAGATAAGGCGTCTTCTTCAGTTTTCAAAAGGGCTTAGAATTTTAGCTCCTCGGAGCTCCGCCCACTTGACCACTGAAGAAAAGACCAGTGGAGTTGCCAAGGAAAAAAGTGTTGAACAGTTCATTGGCAATGTGCCCCTCACAGAGACCACAACATCCTTAACCACTCACTCCTTGAACTTTATGCTATTTAGAAGTTAATTGCTGATCTTTCAGGCCTTGTGATACTGTCAGCTGAATAAAAGTAATCGTATAGAGCAGATTCTTTTTTTTTTTTTTCTGATTAAAAGAAAGAGACAGACACACTGGTTATTCTTGTTTAATGGTTGTCACATTTAAAGAACAGGCATATAGTAATATGCCGTAGCCTGGTTAAACCATTCCGCGTCAAAATGATGCGTGGTGTTGGTCAATGTGACTAGTAAAGCTTGCTGCATGGTACAGTAAATGCGACAGTTATTAAATGAAATGTCAAAGAATATACTTTTTGCTGGTATTTTCACACTATTTTCGCGTTTTGGGTGTGTTTATCTCTTAGGTATCCCTAATTATTATCGTATATTAAGAAACATAATAGCATTAACAAAAACATGTACTTTTTTTTTTTTTTTCACCACGTTTGGTACCAAAACGCCAATAGGTATGCAAAGAACCCTATATGAAAAAGCAGAACATTACCAAAATCCTGTAATATGACTGTTTTTGAACTTGTTTGGTACGAAAAGCATAACACAATAAGGGAAAAGAAAACGGCATTACCAAAAACATGGCTTATAAGTGTTTTTCAGCTTCTTTCGTACTAAAACGCTAAAAGGTGTGCAAAACACCCTATATGGAGAAACAGAACAACTTTATCAAAAACGTATATTTTCGAGTGTTTTTGAGCTTCTTTGGTACCAAAACGCTAAAAAGTACACAAAGCACCCTATATGAGTAACGAAACATTACCAGAAAACTATTATTTGCGTGTTTTGAGCATATTGAGCACCAAAACGTTAAAAGGCATGGAAAACACCCTATACGGGAAAACTAAGCGTTATCAAAATCGTGTCTTTTAAATGTTCTTGAGATTATTACGTACCAACTATAAAATGATTGCAAAAACCCCTTTCAGGAAAAAAAGAACATTAACAATTATTTTTTTCTTTTTTTAAGTTTACTAGGTAGTAGCCAATATGGGGACACTAAACGCTATTACCACAAACTTGTCTTATGGATGTTACTGAGATTCTAAGGTACTCTTATTCAAACTCTATAACACATGAATATCACTCTATATTGAGAAAAAGAACATCATTACAAAAAACGTGTTTTATGAGTGTTTCACCATGTTAGGTAAGAAAACAGCAAAATGCATACAAAGAACCCTAAATGAAGAAACAACTATATTACCAAAATCATGTATTATCAGCGTTTTTGAGCCTCTTTGGTAACAAAACGCCAAAGTCCATGCAGACATCCCTATCTTGGGAAACAAGACGAGATTACCAGAAACAGCATTTGGGTAGTTTTGAGCGTATTAGATACCAAAACGCTAAAAAGCATGGAAAACACCCTTCATGGGAAAACAAAAAAACCTGAACTTGTTAAGTATCAAAATGCTAGTTTATGCAAAGCATGTTATTTGGGAAAAGAAAACATTACCAAAAACGTGGCTTTTGAGTGTTTTTTCAGCTTTTTTCGTTCCAAAACGGTAAAACTCGTGCAATAAAACCTTTCATGAAGAAATGGACAACATTATCAAAACATCTATTTCCAGTGTTTTTGAGGTTGTTAGGTACCAAAATGCCAAAATCCATGCAAAGCATACTATAACGGGGAACGAAATGACAAACTGAAATGTGTAATTTCCGTATTTTTTTTATTTTATTTATTTGTTTTGCATATTAGGCACATAAACGCTAAAAAACATGGAAAACACCTTATATGGGAAAAACTAAACATAATCAAAATCGTATCATGTGAGAGTTTTTGAGCTCATTACCCATCAAAACTCTTAAATGCATGCAAAACACCCTTTTTGGAGGAACAAAACAACATTCAAAACGTGTGTTTCAAGTGTTTTCAATTTAGTAGATATCAAAACGCCAAAACACATGCAAAGTGGCCAATATGAAGAAACTAAAAGCTCTTACCACAAACGTCTTGTGAATATTTTTGAGATTCTTAGGTATTGAAACGCTAAAACACATGAATATCATTCTATATTGAGAAATAGAACATCATTTCCAAAAACATGTGTTTTAAGTGTTTTTCATTTAAGTTCCAAAACGCCAAAACACATGGAAATTAGCCAATATATGGAAACGAAATGATATAATCACAAATGTGCTTTATGAATGTTTTTTGATGTTTTTAGATATCAGAACGATAAAACACGTTAATAGTACTCTATACTGAGAAACAGGACAGCATTAACAAAAACGTATTATCTTTACTTATTTATTTATGTACTTATTTATTTTTTTTTATGTATGTATTGTCAGCAGTGAGACCTGTACCCTGCCATCCATCTTTGAGGAGACCTTCGTCCCCACACTGAGGTCGTCTGGCAGTAGTCCAGATACTGGCCTGCTAAACTCACTTCTGAAATGGCATAAATGGATGCAATGAATAATAAACGCACTCACTTTGTGAGACCATTTCCTTCACTCATGATAATAAAACCAATATGTGAGGCTATTAATTTGATCATCATGAAGGAGGTAGTCTTACATTTGTTCTTAATCTGTTCTCAAACCATGAGCCTCTCATTCTAGGCCTGTCGAGGCTCTTCAAATACAAGAAGACCTGGTGGTGCAGCAGCCAGTGGATGTTCTGCTGGTCAGCAGTGATGGTGAAATAGAGGATAATGAATCCGTCCAGCTCTCACTGTAAGCATATTGGTTTTATTATCATGAGTGAAGGAAATGGTCTCACAAAGTGAGTGCGTTTATTATTCATTGCATCCATTTATGCCATTTCAGAAGTGAGTTTAGCAGGCCAGTATCTGGACTACTGCCAGACGACCTCAGTGTGAGGACGAAGGTCTCCTCAAAGATGGATGGCAGGGTACAGGTCTCACTGCTGACAATACATACAACATATAAGATGTATGGTGATATCCTACAAACACTCAACGCTTGCAATAGAAGCAGGGACATCAAACAGTACATGAAGAGTCCTTCCTTGTAAGGAAGGATTCTACATGCGAATAGTTCTCTGCGCAACAGCTACGCTACAAATGTAAGTAACTTCAGAAAATAAATATGCTAATAGACTAGTGGACTACATGCTGTATTGTTTTGCATTGTGTGCTTTTATTTTTTTGTTTTTCTTTTCCTTTTCTTTTATATTGAGAGAAGGAAGGTGGTGTTGAATTTTGTGTACCATGGACACTGTAAATAACATAGTGCATGATGCATTCTTTTGTGCGTTGTACACCTTTGTGTGAGAAGAGGAAAGATTCTTTTTCAATACATGCACATAGCATCTGTTTTGTTCAATTCAACCACAACACTGAACAAAAATGACAAGTAACCCAGGAAAAGAAATGATCATCTATATGGAGCATGAGTAACTGAAAAAAAGTGTGCGTCTTCCCAGGTGATTCATTGGAGACCGTTACAGCCAGCATGGTATAGTGCGTGTGTGTGTGTGTATATATATATATATATATATATATATATATATATATATATATATATATATATATATATATATATATATATATATATATATATTGGTAAACTTCATGAAGTTAAAAATAGCAATCAAAACCATAAATCTAAAAAAAAAAAAAAATATCGAAAAACATGAAATATAGAAAATGAGATTGGTTGGTTGTCACCTGGTGTGTCTGAGGAGTCAATGAGTGGCTGTTGCGAGTGATAGCAGAAGTTACTAAATAAAAAAAAAGTCGAGAGTGAAACTGTATTGGTTTAATAGTTTAACTGAAGTATTTTTGTTATTAAGGCTAGGCTTCATATATTTGATATATAATGATTTAAGTAATTCACCATATATAATTCTGCTTATATATATATATATATATATATATATATATATATATATATATATATATATATATATATATATATATATATATATATATATATATATATATATATATATATATATATATATATATATATATATATATATATATATATATATATATATATATATATATATATATATATATATATATATATATATATATATAGCAACACTCTTTGTCCCACCCTCAATGGCTCTGCTTTTCCTTGCTCCTGACGCTTCCACCTATTGGTATTGTGGTAACTCAAAATTCCTACCCTGGTCACTATGTACCCTTTCTGGGCAACCAAAACGGTGAAAAATCTCCTCCACCAAGATCTTGGCTACTGTGCTTGCCTTTTGGTTTTTAGTAGGAAAGGCCAGGGCAAACTTGCTAAACACATCCGTCACCACCAATACATTTTCCTTGCCATCCCTGGCCGGATCCAGCAAAGTGAAGTCAACAGCCAACACTTCCCAGGGGCGGTTGGCTTCCAACGTACCCAACTTAGTCTTGGCCCGCACACCCTCCTCCTTCCCCATGACACAGACTTTGCACTTTGCCACATACAATTTGATGTCTTCATGTAGTCCTGGCCAAGCAAACCTATCCTTCACTAGTGACGTTGTTCTAGCAACCCCTTGATGACCCCACTGATCATGAGCGGCTTTAAGCACTTCTTGTCTCTGATTCACTGGCAACACCACTTTCCACTTCCTAGAATCTGTCTCCCTTCCACACCAGTAGATCACCCCATGCCTCATAATGAGGGACCCTCTCACTCTCCACCATTGCCTAAACTCCTCTTCTTGTAGCAACTGCCTTAGTTCTGCTGGCCTCACTCTACCAATCATTTGTCTCCACAACTTCCCTACAACTGGACAAGACTGTTGCATATCCCTAAGCTGCTCCTTACTGGCACCACGCCATACCTGCATCACAGCCACCCCTTTCACCGAGGAGTTAGGACTGGTTTCCCATATCTCCTTCTCTTCCTCCCCTCCCTCAATCAATTCCTGGGGCCTCCTCGACAATCCATCCGCATTACCATTCTCCTTCCCTGGCCGGTATTTCACCTCAAAATCAAACCTTCCCAAGTCACCCAGCCACCTACTCTCCACTGCCCCAAGCTTGGCAGAGTTCAAATGTGCCAATGGATTATTATCCGTCAGCACTATAAAATGTCCACCCACCAGATAGTGCTTAAACTGCTCTGTCCCTGAACTCCTTAACCACTAAAGGAGGTGCAGTCTGAGCTACTGTGTGTGTGTGAGCTCTTCCCACAGTAACCTCCCTTCCATGAGAAACTTTGGCTACCTTCCACTGTGGCCTGAATTGCACATCTGCTTGTCCCAGGTTACCCACTGACAGCCATCCTTCACCCTTAACCACTCTGGTATAACTGGGAAATATACACAAACCTTCAGGCACCCAGTAGCCCTCACCAGGCACTAAGGGCTCCAACACCACACTATCTACATCTACTTCCTGTAAACTTTCCACAAACACTCTCATTATTCTTCTGGTACCAGCCGGGATTACTAAATCCTGTTGCTGCTGAATTACAGCAAACCCCAGAGGCTGTTGTGTCACCCTCAATTTTGCCTCAATGGCACGGACACACCTGCCCCACTTCTCAGTTAGCCCCAGGTGCACGGCTCCCTTCAACACATTCATCCCAAACAACACTGGCAATGTAGTGCCCTGCACCACACCACTCTCCCCACCACCACCTTTCACAAAAAGTCCACAGTCTTTAACACTTTTTCCCTCAATTTCCACATTCACCTTCACATAACCCAAACAGGGAATTTCCCTCCCATTTGCATCTGTAATCCGAATGTCCATCCCATAGATCACAGCTTGCTTGGGGAGGAGGTGCTGTTTGTACCATTCCTCTGTCACCAGACTGACCTCAGCACCAGAATCAGCCATAGCACTTACAGGTATACCATTCACCAACGCATCTATCCTCAGAGTCTTTCCAAACAACTTAACTTTCCCTCTTTTTACATCATTCCGTTCCTCGGTCACATTAGTCACACTCCTTATCTGAGCTGTAGTGGGGGCCCTGTCGTCAGGCCTTGAGAGCTGGCCCCTTGTTCTCAAGGACTCCCGTTTCCCGCTGTCTTGGACACCAACTCCTTGAACCGTTCACACTGATATCCCAAGTGTCCATGTTGTCCACACAAGGAGCAAGATGGTGAAGAAAGGGTACTCCTCACAACTCTCTCTGGCTTTTTCCCACTCACTAACTCTGCTTCTTCCTTCACAATCCGCTCAGCCTCACTCACTTGGTCTGCTGCTCGCTGAACCATGTCCTCCCACTTCACAGGCTGATGCTTTTCCCACCATTTTCCCAACTTCACTCCTACTTTTCTGTCTCTCAAATTCCTACAGAACCATGTAGTTAGCAGCCATTGCCGTTCTTTATCTCCCTTGTCTCTCACTTTGTACATTTTATCCACAATAACACCCAGAGAATCAGCAAATTCCCACACTCCTTCACCTGGCTGTTGAACCCGAGCATGCAGCTGTTTTTCTAAGTCTGTATAATTCAGTTCTGGTCCAAAAGCAGACCTCAAACAATCAAAAAGGTCAGACACAGTCTTCACAGTACTGTTGCGGACCCTTCGACGGGCTGGGCCTTCCAAGAACCCACACAGGTATGACACTCCCTCAGAGCCCTGTAATCCCAGCTGCTTTATTTTCTCTGTGGCATCCTCTACCCAGTCATCCAACTCACTGGCCCTCCGTACCCTACCAGAGAATTTTCCAATAGTGGGGACAGGACGTGACCACACCATGTTTTGCATGTGCCCCATTTGGTCAAACTTATTACACAGTTGTGCCACTGCTTGGGATAACTGAGCATTGGTACTGATTAAGTTATCAACTACCTCTGGGGTAACTTCCACCTCCCTGCTCTCCTCCTTACACTCAACTTTAACCCCAGCTACACCTTGGCCATCAACATCACCCAAACACAACAAATCCTCCATTGTGCAGGAGTAGTGCCACACTAACACTTAAGTGGATTTTACCAAAAGCACTGGACCCAAGCAGGAGTTTGAAACAATTTCCCCAAAAGGGCATAAAACTACGCTCTGCTACCAATTGTAATGAGTGCAAAACTAGGGCACAGTTAACCTACCTTAATTAGGCTCACCAAGCACTCACCACAAGAACCCACTGATTAATTTAAACCTCCTGCTTAGGTTCACAGAAACCTGGGCCACAATTTAAAAATTTAATGGTTGAATACATAATAAAGAAAACACAAATGAGTACATAATAAAGAAAACACAAATAAAATATGAGTGCTTAACACTCTTAGAGGCCACACTGCTGGCACTCCAAAATACCTGATCCCATGAGAAAATGGGTAAATCCACATACAAATAAACAGGAGAAATAAACACTTCACGCACCAACACAAGAAATGTTATATGCCACTGACAGTCCCACCCTAACCAGTACCCCCAGGACCCTCACACCCTATAGGCCCAACCGCACACCGACCCAACGCGCTGAAGGTACGCCACTACCACTACCCTGAAGTACTGCAGCTCTTCCTCCATGCACGGCGGTACTAACACCATAGCAGCCAAGGACAGCAAGTTCCTCACTGCAGCCTCCTAGTTCACAGTATCTGCTACGGTGCCACCTCACTGACGTCCCACAGCACACTGCCAAGACCAGAGTTGCCAGGTCGTGGACTGATATCCCGCGCCATTCCATCCCAAAACCCGCCCAAAACCCGCGACCTCGGTCACAAAAAACAGCCCAAAAGCAGCCCAAAATTAGAATTATCAGTAGTATGATGCTCAAGACGACTGAGACGTATAGCTATATCATAACAGGAAAAAAAATATTTGACAAATTATGTACCTTTATTAACATTAATGCCTACCTAATTATACTTTACATGCTAGAGTATATTAACATACATGCTATATGTTTATTTTCAGTACATTTATACATCAGGCACCTCAACATACTCATGCTCATCAACATTGGTATAGATGTCCTTTGTGAACATTGACAGCATTTCCTGTGTGGGGTCGAACTCCCTACAACACATGTTGTTTCTATTCATGAATGCACGTACATGTAATGTGTTTTCTAGACTCTTGTGTTGCATCCTGTTCCTAAGTTTATTCTTTATCAAGTTCATTTGGGAAAAAACCCGTTCAACAGAGGCATTGCTAATGGGCAGCGAAAGCATGGACAGAGCAAACTGCCCTACCTCCTTAAAATCCCGCTCCCCTGAGGCGTCCTGGTGGCTGTGAACAGTTAACCAAAACTTTTCGGAGTCGTTTATCACATCTTTTGGCCAGCTGACAGTTGCAAGTCTTTGCCACTGCCCATCGAGCTTACCAATATCCCCCGAATATTTTGGTAAGAAAGACAGCTCCTGCAGTCTTGGTTTCCTCACTCCGAGAACGGTTTCTGGGGTCAGGGCATCCAAGCTCTGGAGATGGTTAATATTTGATGGAAGCCTTTGCTGCAGCTCCTGAAGAAGCTTCATCAGGAAGTCACGCCCGTGCTTCTTAACGGTGTGAACAATTCCGCTGTCCAACCTGCTCTGACCCAGTTCGATGTAGAACTTCACACCGAAGTCCACAGCTTCCAGCGGCAGATGGTTCCGTTCGTCGTTCACCTATAAATATAATAATAATAATAATAATAATAATAATAATAATAATAATAATAATAATAATAATAATAATAATAATAATAGATGTGAAGAACCGAAATGAGAAGAGGGAAGGAAGAGAGAAGAGCTAGGATAAGATTAGAATAGGAAGAAGGGAGGATAAGGAGGGGAGACGTGAATGTTTACTCCTACACCGACCGTTATCAGGGCCCATTAACAACATGTCAGAGCAGCTCCTCGTCTAATAGGAATAGGTTGAAGGTCAGCCTCGAAGAAAAACAATAGCCTGAGTACATAGAGTTGTGCCAATGCTGTGAGACAACAATATAACAATACTACTACTACTACTACCGCTACTACTACTACTACCACTACTACTACTACTACTACTACTACTACTACTAATAATAATAATGTTTAATGATTTGAAAAAGTGGCAATAATGGCACTATAGTCTGTTCATTTTATGAAATCCGTTCAAGGTGGGGCACATTCTGGAATTCCCATGAGTGCGACCGCCAATTATCAGATTAACAGTACAGGCCCACCACCCACCTGTTAATCTCTCTCTCTCTCTCTCTCTCTCTCTCTCTCTCTCTCTCTCTCTCTCTCTCATTATTATTATTATTATTATTATTATTATTACCATTATTATTATTGTTACTATTATTATTATTATTATTATTATTATTATTATTATTATTATTAATCAGGTAGTGTGCAAAAAAAGTCGATATTAATCATAAACAAATACTACTACTACTACTACTATACTACTACTACTACTATACTATTACTACTACTACTACTACTACTACTACTACTACTACTACTACTACCATTATTCGTAATATTATTACAGAAAACTAAATCGTGTTAAATAAACACATTTGCTACTTACATCATAATCTGCCACAGCTTTCCACGTGCAGAAAGTTCGCGGCATCATGAGTCGCTGGAGAATGGACTTGTAGAGGGACATCAAATCTTCCAGGAGTCTGTTGGCATTGCACCGGTCTGACTCAAACAATTTGTTAACCCGGTTGACCTGGGACACCACAGGCTGCAGAAAAGCCAAGTACAACTTGTTGGCAGGATCTGAGTACATCTGGTACAACAAATCGGCAGTGTAGTTCTTCTCCTCCTCATCTTTGGATATCTGGAAGAAGTTACATATTATTATTATTATTATTATTATTATTATTATTATTATTATTTTATAACTACTTTATGAAGTATGTTATCTTAGACAATGTAATACCTACTTAAGGTTAATATCTCTCTCTCTCTCTCTCTCTCTCTCTCTCTCCACACACACACACACTAAACAATCAGAGGTTAAGGGGATGGGCAAATGCGTATATACAAGTAATTCAAGTGGGTTACATGAACGATAATTAACTTACCTCAAAATGGAGTTTCAGCTCATCATACTGCTCCAGAATCCTTGTTATACATGGTGCAATAGCCAGCCATCGCGTCCCTGACAACTTCAGCAACTTCAGTGGTTGTTCTCCCACGTTGATTGTAGAATAGAGTTCTGCATACTTTTGTTGATGAAGCGTGCTGTGTGAAAAATATCTATATGTCTGTGACACCATGAATTCAAGGTGAGAGGGCAACTTTCGCATTGCATATGACGTACATAAATGCAATGAATGACATATGCATTTGATGTGTGTCACGTGTGGGTTTAATGCACAAAATCTTGACATAACAGAGTTGTGTGTCCCGCACATAGTGTTGCATCCATCAGTTGCCAAACCATTGCATTTTTTGACGTTCAGTTTGGCATGATTTTCTATGAAGTCAAGTAAAGATGTTGTGACCACCTCAGCTGTGCCCCTTTCCAATTCCACCAAACCCAAGAACGAAGTGATAATTCTCTTCTTTGAGTAGCTGGGATAGCGAACAACAACACACAGTTTCTTTTTTGTGGTGATGTCTGTGCTTTCATCAATTATCAATGAGTAATCATTATCACCGATATCACTGCATAGTTCCTTCAGCATAGAGGGTCCCAGTACTTTGTTTATAAGTGCTGTGCACTTCGTTCTATGTAGTGAGATTTCCTTATTTGAAATTTTTCCCACAACTTCAGCCAGGTGATCAATAGTGTTAATGCTTGAATGGCAAGCAATGTGAGCTGCTAATATCAGTTCACAAATTTTCATGCTGTTATTGGCATTTGTTTTTCTAATGCCGGATTGAAATAATGTTCTCATGTTTGAAAATGGGGCTGCATTTTTTCTGTGCTTTTCAGTTGAGCTATGACTGACAAGGTCACTGTGATGGGCTCTAATTGTTGTTTTGCAGAACTTGCACGCTGCAACAGAGTCATCACCAGGCACACCAGAAATCCATTCTCTGAGACCAAGACCAAACTCCTGCCAACCAAGCGTACAAATCACCACTACTCTGCACCCTGTCTCTCTCTCGCTCGCCTCTCCCGCCAAAATTCCCACAACAACAAACCTCCAGGGCCTTAAGACTCGTTTTGGCGGGACTCGCTGACTAGTCTGTGAGCCTCTCGCAGGCGCGCCCACTTCAACTTCTTACATATATATAATATATATATATATATATATATATATATATATATATATATATATATATATATATATATATATATATATATATATATATATATATATATATATATATATATATATATATATATATATATATATATATATATATATATATATATATATATATATATATATATATATATATATATATATATATATATATATATATATATATATATATATATATATGAAGGTTAGGCTTCATATGTTTGGTGTATAGTGATTTAAGTGATTGACTTGGGAAGCTTGCTTTCTCCAAAATTTTGAGATGACCAGTTAAAAAAATGATTATGTTAAATACAACACTTAAATGTTGGACAAGTGTATTGATAGTTGATATACTATATTGAAAGAAAATTTAGAAGGGGTGAAATCTTTGCAAGGGAAAGAGGACTTTGAAGTATAAGAGTTATGGTCTGACCATTTTGAATTAAGCATTTAGGCATTGTCCTTTCCGGGAATTCCCCGGCCTGTGGTGCTGCCACACTTATACCAAGAAACACCTCGTCAGGTACTTCCCATCTTGAAATTAAATGGTGTTGTAGTATATATACACAGTGAAGCTCTAGAAAAGGCAAGTCAGTGTAATATGTGTTTTTTTAATGACAGTTGCATTGTTTTTTTTTTTTTTTTTTTTTTTTGCAAATACGACAATACTTGGTGTGATATTTCATTCAGGCGTTGTCACTTCTCTATGAGTGACCGAGTGAGATCACACACGTGTTAATCCATGGTCACTTCCTCTCGCACTGTCAGCCAGGATGGAAGCTACCTCTCCCACTTGCTCTCGTCACAACAGCCGAGAAAAGAGCTTATTTACTCAGTAAATAAGTATTTTTTTTGGAGGAAAAGGCTAAGAGGGGATCCTTACTTGATCTCAAGAGTTGTTGCCCGAACATCGAAAGCCACCGTGTCTTCACTTTTACCTCGATGGTGGTGTGGAAAAAAAATCGTAATTAAAGAATAAAATTATAACATCATAGTTTAAGGGAAATGTCATATCTAAAAGGATACCTATCACATTTAAACGAAATTCACAATGACTGACAGGCAGTCAGTCATTGTGATGATTACTCCTGAGCCAGGCCTTCCTATCGGCAACTCATATAGGGAAAAAAGAAAAACAACAAACAGAAAACAGACTTCATATTTCACCTAACTCCTATATCTAGCATACCACATTTACTCCAGGAATTCCTTCACAACCTCAATCATCTTTTCATTTGCCTTCCCACACAGTCCCAGCAGCAACACCATCAATTCCTTTCCTGCCTTCTCCACTCTGACATCCCCCAATTCCCTCAGCACCACTTGCATCATCTCGTCCCCGTCTCTGGTATACTTCACACACTCCAACGTTATATGCTCTACTGTCTCATCCTCTCCCTTGTCACACATCTGGCACATTTTTCTGTGGGACTTAGACCATCTACACCTCCTGGCATTCACATCCATACACTATGCCCCCACTTGAAAGAGATCACCACCCAGGCATCCCTTGTACTACTTTTCATACATTGGGGGTTCTTTCTCTTTATACCACTCTAAAGTACTCTTTTGTTTCATCTTATTCTTCAGTTCACTCAGTTCCCCACATTCCACTACTCTGTCTATTTCATTTTTCCACTTCCCTACATCCCATTCTAAACCCTCTCCATTTCTAACAATCATACTCCAGTCACTTTCAACATGCCTCCCCTCAAACTGCTGAAAAACTCTACTAGTTTCCAAGCCACTCTTTACTACCATCTTAACACACTTCTTCCCCCACTTGCTACTTCTAACATTCTACAGAAATGCCTTTCTCATTAGTGTTGCATCACCCACTTGCTCTAATCTAGCTGTTTACCTCAGGGTTGCCTTTAGCTGTCTCTAAAAGTACTCTACTCCACATCTCCCCTTAAAGCCTCTACCGTTCCTGCTACTGGCATGACAAACAGCCGAGTAGGGGAACAATGGCTGCACAGCTTCCTTATAACATTCTCAAGGAGGTTGAAAACAAGTAGAAAAAAAGGACAATAGTTTGAGAATAGGTAAATGACAAAATATGTAAGGCCATTTCCTCTTTCATCATCATCATAATAATAATAGCAATAAACTTACAGGGAGGGGTGGACTGACTGGCAATCCTCTACTTCATTATTCAGGCCCAGCTCCTCCTCTGAGGCCTGTGCAGTCTCACGGATGTTAGTCAGCTCCTCAATGGCTTGCATCCCTGGCCTGATCTCAGAGGAATACTTGTAGTACTGCCTTGCGGTATGTATGTAGTGGGAGCACTGTTCCTTTACTTGAAGATGCCATGCTGGGTCTAGTTTTTTTTTTTTTTTTTTTCCCTGAGTGCAATAATTTGTGAGCATCTCAGAATCCATGAGGTTATCTTTTCACTCACTCCTGCTGTTGCTGCAATCTGTCGTACTGCTTTGCCCAAACCAGAGGTCATCTTTTCACAGCATCCATTTGGTCTAATCACTACTACTACTGGGAAAAACATAGCAATCTGGAGATAAACAGCTCATTGCCAATGACCTGTAGAATTTGACATACAAAGCCAAGGCTTCCTATTGGTGTGGGGTGAGGAACACCAGAGAAAGCCCCTTTTCCACTGTCCTGTATAACAAGATTCTCACGACAAACTTGTTGATAACTTCGTTTCTGTCACTCAATTGCAGCTGCCTTTCCATAAATTCAAAGAGGTGGAATTCAGAGAACTCCATCATCTGCTGGAAGTAACAAACCAGAAAAAACTGTTATTAATGTGTCCCTTAGAGACACAAACTGGCACATTAAGACAGGCAATTTCTTGTGCTTACCAGTTGAGTCTGGACATATTCTGATGTCACTAGCTTTTGGAAGATGTACAGGAAGATGTGATCTCTTTCTTTCCTTGCTTGTCTCAAGAATGCTTTCTTTTTCTCATTCTTGAGAAACTGGAATGAGAAAGAAAAAGGAAAGTTAAATAAATTAGATGGTATGTCATGGTATGTTCATTAAAGATCAGACATACCCTGAAGCGCCTGCAGATTTCTTGCTGCCATATCGTAGTGCTGGGAAGAGATTTTAAGGTCCCCTTTTTCCTGCTTCAGGCATTCCAATGTTTTTTTTGCAGGTGAAGATTATTTTCCTCGCGTACGAGGCACTGAAAATGTCTTTTTTAATAATCGGGTACTGGGGAGTATCTTCATTTGCAGCACATTCAGTCCCATATGAGAGTACCTGTTAGAAGGGAAACAAATCTATTGTTGAGGCCATATTGCAGCACTTCTGCAACCATTTTTACATTCTTTAGGATGGTGACATAGGCCAGGGCTGTGTACCTTTCCAGGTACTCTTGTAATTTTTAAGAAATAATTTCATGGAGTCATCTGTGCTAATTTCTACAGACCCTTACTGTGTGGCCATGGTTTGGACACCTTTAATCATATGCCCATTTAAGAGTCTTGCATTATTCAAAGCACTCATAAGTTGTTTGGAGACTCTCTTCAGGAGATGCACTTTATTTAAATGGACATTAACCCTCTTTTTAGGCTTGTCACATACAGAGGAAACCCTGTTGTAGTCAACCAGTTTGCTCTGTTGCTTGCACTTTTATTTTACAGGACTCCTCTTTGAGAAGGCTTCTCTCACTTCACTCATTCTTTTAACTAGCCCCTTTGGCCTCCTCTCTCACCGACTGTCAGAAAGTTGTGGAACTGACTCAGGTTAATAACCTTCCTGGGACACCTGCCGATTGGGCACTTCCTCCTGAAGAAGAGAACAGTACTTTATTAAAAAGGAGGCTGATGATATGGGAAATGGTGATAAAGCAATATTCTATGGCAAGTAGATCAAAGTCAAGTAAATATGCATAACTTACAATCAATGATTGACCTGTTCTTTCATGGCCAGGACAACATTTGATTTTATGCCACTTGCTAGAAATTTTCCTTGGTTATTTTTCAGTGATGCTCAAAAGAGCACTGCCTTTTGAAGAAGTATGTAATGTCAGCTGACTCCATTTTGAAAGTCCCACAGACTATGGATGGAGTTGTGGGAACACTGGACATGAGCTACTGCTTCAAGGATTGACTGGTTGTTGCAAGTGGTCAGTTTGTTTACATCAGTGTAACAACACGTGTAGTTCATTGCTCCATGGTTTTTGCCCTTTTTATGTGTTGTATTTGAATTATCATAATTTTCTATAACCATGCTGTGTGGAGGAAAAGTAGAAAAGACAGCCAGTGAGTAACCTTGACAAATGTGCGCTCTCTCTCTCTCTCTCTCTCTCTCTCTCTCTCTCTGTGTGTGTGTGTGTGTGTGTGTGTGTGTGTGTGTATTTATCTAGTTACCTAGTTGTATTTACCTAGTTGTGATATACAGGACAAGAGCCACACTAGGCACGTGCCGTCCCGTCTCCATATCAACTTTTATCTAGACTTTCCTTAAATTTATTAATTGTCTTTGCACACACAGTCTCATCCTTAAGTTCATTCCACACTGTTATACTTGTGTGGGAAGCTATGTTTCTTGATGTCTCTTCTGCAAACACTCCTTTTCAATTTTCTTCCATGTCCTCTTGTGTCTCTCGTATCTGGTATTGTGAGGTCTTCTCTGTCCATTCCTTCCAATATTCTATATATTGCTATCAAATCACCTCTTTCCCTTCTTTTTTCTAGTGTAGTCAAGCCCAATCTCTTCAACCAGTCCTCATAACTATACTCTCTTAAGCTTGCAGGGATTTTAGTTGCAGCTCTCTGGATTCTTTCTAACTTTCTTGAATCCTTTTTGAGACTTGGCGACCACACTAATGCTGCGTACTCCAATCTCGGATGTATCGTCATTGTTATCAGTTCTTTTTTTTTTTTGTAATATCTTCATCAATATAGGAGAATGCTACCTTGATGTTTCTAGACAGATTAAATGTTTCTCCTATAATTTTGTTTATGTGCTTCCCAAATGACAAATTATCAGTAATAATTATTCTTCTGATCTTATAGAGATTTCCTCATTCCCTAAGTAATAGTTGCCAACTGGTCTTCTCAAACTTTTTCCAAACCTCATCACACTATATTTTTTTTAGCATTAAACTCCATGTTCCACCTCAATGACTATTCACTAATCTCAATTAAGTTCTGATTTAAAGTATTGCAGTCCTCTTCATTTGTTACTTTCCTCATAATCTTAGCGTCATCAGTGAAAAGGTTCATGTAACTTTTTACACCTTCTGTCATATCATTTACTGTGAACATAATAGGTGCACGTACTGAACCTTGCGGGACTCCACTTATTACCGTTCTCCAGTTCGACCTGCTGCCTTTAATTACTGTCCTCATTTCTCTGATTGTCAAAAAGTCAGTCATCCACTTTAACAGTGATCTACCAAGTCCTCCAATTTTTTTTCCAATTTCCATATTAGTCTTCTGTGCGGAACTTTATCAAATGCTTTTCTCATCTAAGTATATGCAGTCGGCCCATCCATCTCTCTCTTGCAATGTATCTATTACTCTTGAGTAGAAACTTATCAAATTCGTAACACAAGATCTTCCTTTTCTGAAGCCAAACTGTTTCTCTGTTATCACCTTGTTGTCTTCTAGGTATTTCACCCATCTTTTCTTGATAATCTTTTCACAAATCTTCGCCACCACACTTGTGAGCAATACAGGTCTATAATTTAATGGATCTTCTTTACTTCCGGTCTTGTGAAGTGGGGTAATATCCGCCTGTTTCCAATCTATGGGTACTCTACCTTTTACCAGGGTGGTGCTAATTATATTGTGCAGCGCCGAGACTAATTGTGAGCTACACTCTTTTAAAATCCAACTCCATACGCCATCAGGACCCATTGCTTTCCTTACATCCAGGTCTTCCAACATATTCTTTACTTCTTCTATTGATGTTTTAATCTCCTTTAGGTCGGTCCCTTTTTCTAACGCTGTCCTCTCACCTCTGAAATAATTTTCCTTAGTAAACACAGAGTGGAAGTATCTGTTAAACACTTCAGCTACCTCTTCTGGGTCATCCACTGTCTCTTCTCCAGCTTTTACCATGCTTATTTCATCTTTAATCTTTAATTTTCCATTGATGAATTTATAAAATCATTTTAGTTGGTCTTTACATTTCTCCACAACATTCTTTTCAAAAATTTTTCTGCTCATCTCTGCGAGTTTTGAGATATTCGTTCCTCTTCCTTATATAACTGTTCCACAAGTTTCTTCCACTTGTTCCATGCTTTTTCTCTCTCTAATCTAGCTGTTGCACATCTATTGTACCAATCCTTTTTGAAAAGATTCTCTGTTGATCTTGTGAGTACCCATTTCTCTACCCCCTTATTATAAATGTCCAGGAAAGCTGTCCACTTTTCCTCTATGTCCTCCTTTTGAATAACTGTTCCAATTCACTTCACTGAAATACTTCCCAAGCTCTCCAAAGTTAGTCTTGCTGTAGTTTAGCCATTCTCTTCTGTGGTCCTCTTTCTTTATACTGAGGTTATTATCCATAACTATGAACTGAATCAGCACATGATCACTTTTTCCTATTGGGTTTATGTATTTAAGGTCTTCTATTATTTCTTGTTCCTTGGTGAAAATTAGATTGAGTCTTGAAGGTGCTTCATTTCCCTTAAATCTTGTGTCATCTGTAACCCATTGTGTCAGGAAATTTTCAATAGCCAGGTCTAGTAGCTTGTTCCCCCATGATGACTCACTGCCTTCTGTGGTCCAATTCTCCCAAGATACCTCTTTAAAGTCCCCCATCAGGAATATATTTTCATTTTCCTCAAGCAGCTCTGCCAAACATGTCCTTGTGTCCTCAAGCATTTTCTTATAATCATCCTCTCTCCAAGAGTTGGAATAGGGGGGAACATAAGTCACCATAACGTTATGGTATCTTCCCATATTCTGTCTTAAGCTTATTTTCAATACTTCTGCCTCCTCCACCCCATATGTGACAGATTCCACTAATAAATCCTTCCTAATTAGAACCATCACACCTCCTTTCTATTTCTCATCCAGAGGTTGTATTTTCCTTCACCAATATTTAATATACCCCCTTCACTTACCAGTTTAGTTTCAACGATTCCCATGATGTCCGGTTTCTCCTCTTTTGAATAGTCTTCTAGTTCCAACACTGCCGACATTAGTCCATTTATGTTCGTGTATGCTACTTTTAGTCTTCTCTTTCCGCATTTACTTCCCTCCTATACCACTTTCTCAACCTCATATCCATGACCCTCCAAAAGAATTGTTTTTTTTTTCTCCACCTCTGATAGTTTTCCGTTTTTTTCATTTGCCTCTTTTCTTAGTTCATTTACAGTATCTCTCTCTTCTCTGGTTCTATCTTTTTTTATCCACACTTGTTTGTATCCTTCGACCTTGGCCAGTTTCCAGGATTTACTCAGTGTTTCTTCAGCTGCCACTTGTGACCTAAACCTTATTTTCATAGGATGCTGTTCACCCTCAACATATCTACTCAATCTTTTAATTTCTTGGATCTCTCCAGTCAGCTCTTTTTCTTCTTCTCCACTAATTCTTCCACACATATCTTTTCCTTCTTTTCTCTTTCAGTCCAGAGGTGTACACTCTTCCTTCAGGCCGAATACCACAAGTTTTTTTTTTTTCTTATCCACAGTGTCTCCCACCAAGTTTTCTTTCTGTTTTATAACTTGAACAACTTTTTCTCTTAGCTTTGTGTCGTTTGCCTCGGTTTGTTCCTCCACAATTTTCCTAAAATCGATCTTTTCCTCCTCTTGTTCTTTCTTCCAATTTTCCTGTTTTACGTTTAACTCTTCCACTTTGCCTTCATATTCCATTGCTTTCTTTTCATATAACGTTAGTTTATGTAGATCGTCGTATGCACCTTTCCACACCCCCTTCTCGGTGATCAAAGTTTCAACCATCTCCATCTTTTCAAATCTATCCTTCATTTCCTTCATTTCGGTTTCCAGTGTGATAATTCTCATCATTGCTTTCCCGACCCTTCGGTCCTCTTCCCCAAATCCCGAGAAGTCTCTGTCTCGCCTTCGGGACGGTCCCCGTTGGTGTAAACAACATAGTGGGGACCGAAGTAGACCCCTCTTCACCGCTCATTATAACAATTTAACTGCTTTCTACAAAACACTTTTGGAGACGGGACAGCAACGAGTAAAACCAATGTGAACTCTCACCTCTGTATTTCCACTAGGGCAGCTCTCTGTGATGTAGATGGCTGGATTTTGAGGAGTGCCTGTTTGCGTTGACTTCTCTGTCCGCCATGACAGTGTGTGTGTGTGTGTGTGAGAATTAAGTTTCTCTCTCTCTCTCTCTCTCTCTCTCTCTCTAATAATAATAATAATAATAATAATAATAATAATAATAATAATAATAATAAATAAAGAAATAAAGAAGTCTGTCTGCTAGTGTGCCAGCTCCCACTGACCCATTCGTTATCTGTTCCCCGTATCTGTCTTTCTTGTCTTTTTCCCTCTAACCTCCTTCTTGGACCTTTCTCCATATTTTAGTAAGAAAGATGATATAAGAGAGAGAGAGAGAGAGAGAGAGAGAGAGAGAGAGAGAGAGAGAGAGAGAGAGAGAGAGAGAGAGAGAGAGAGAGAGAGAGAGAGAGCGCATGTACACACATACACAAAAAATAAATGGCAACTCAATCGCTGGAGGGGTGTGTGAAAACTGTTTGATCATGATCGTCTCGTCAGTCCGAGCTATAGAACTATAGAGGAAGTATTTGGGAATTCATGTGATGCATCAGGTGGAACAAGTGCTTCTCCACCATAAACGCCAGAATATGACAGCTCTAATATCTTTGAGGATTCCTGTAGTGAAAGTGAGTATGATTTACTCTCTGATGATGATGAAGGGGATAGTGACTTTGACACGCACCTGCCCTCAACAGCAGCATCACAAGATGGGCGTAGAAGCAAACTTGTGATAAAATCATCACAGAGAACATCCCTTCGTTCAGAGGTATCAGCTGATGCTAGCGTTTCAAGAGCTGGCTCAGAATATAGTTTTCGGTGGAGTTCTGCAGACAAATTTGTCCCACATTTGCATGACTTTGATCGGTCTGGTGACGCTGGAATTACTAATGAATACCGATTGCCTGAGGAGCCTTCACAAGGTAATAAGTTTATTTCTATATCTTTTTTTCTTTGTATAGCAAATTATATATATACTGTTACACCAGGGTTATGGTTGCGGGTGGCAGCACTGGGAGAGGCGGGAAAGCAGTGAGAGTGGAGACGCGTGGCCGGAGAGGAAGTCAGCATGTGCCTGCCTTCTTTGGAAGTGTTTCCTTGCCTGTTGAGTGCTCTGTTGAGTGCCTGTCGTGCCCTGGGAGACTTGTGGTGCCCCTTTGAATTTGAAAAGCAGTGTACTTGCGGAGGATTTGTCAATAAACCTAGGAAATAGTGCCCATGTTTTCCCTTGTGCCCTGGCCTCGTATGTGTGCCTTGTCCCGGCTCAGAGGGCACGTGAGCAGGCTGAAAGAACCGATCAGCTGGCACGTGAGCAGGCTGAAAGGACCGATCAGCTAGCACATGAGCAGTCTGAAAGAACCGATCAGCTGGTACGTGAGCAGGCTGAAAGGACCGATCAGCTGGCACGTGAGCAGTATGAAAAGACCGATCAGCTGGCACGTGAGCAGGCTGAAAGGACCGATCAGCTGGCACGTGAGCAGTATGAAAAGACCGATCAGCTGGCACGTGAGCAGGATGAAAGGACCGATCAGCTGGCACGTGAGCAGGCTCAACGGGCAGACGACCAGGTGTGCCATCTAGAGGATGTGCTACAGAGCAGCCTTGTGTCCTTGAAGGCGGAAACACAGCAGTACATCAACCAGGCTTGTGACAGCGTCAGGAATGAACTGCTGGACAAGGTGCAGACTCTGGAAGGTGAGGTCCAGGGCCTGAGGGAGGAGGAGAGGACGGAGAAGCAGCGGCGCGAGCTGGCAACAGCACTCGCGGAGGAACAGGCGGCCCCACGTGTTCTGGCGGGAACCGCCGGGATGGCGGACCTGCTGGGGTCTGCCTGGGGCCCTTGGCAAGAACCCTTGGCTTGGGGGCCTCGCAGCGTCGTGTCAGAGCCGGTAGCTGCTTCAGGGGACTGGGGAGCCATCGGAACCCCTCCCTTGAGCCCGGCTGGTGGCAGGCTGGGGCTCAGTCAACCCATGTCTATGTCCATGCCCATGCAGCCTGACAGTAGACACCAGGGCTGAGAAGACTTTGGTGCGGCCTGACATGCTGGCCACCACTCGAGTCCCAGACGCGCCACAGAGGCTGTGTGGCGTGACAGGGCACTGTGTGCAGCTCAAGGGCCCAGCGGATGTTCGTATCGACGTGGGCAGCGCTGTGGAGCGGATGCCGGTGTACATCGCCGACTTGGACGAACCATGTCTGCTGGGACTCGACTACCTGACGCAGAGCAAGGCTTGTGTCGACCTAGGACGGAAGCTGGTGAGGGTGCGTGGCCAAGAAGTGCCCTTGCTTCCGGAGGTCGGCTGTGCGGAGGTAGTTGTGGCTGAGAGAGTGCACCTTGCCCCTAGGACGGAGGCCAGAGTCTGGTGTCGACTGTCCAGAGCGATGCGTGGATCGGAAAGCATGGTGGAGCCCACAGAAAACCTGCGACTGGCTGACGGCGTTGCAGTCGGGTGGAGCCTCATTCAAGCAGGGAGGAGTTAGTTACGGTGTTAGTAGCTAACCTCTCCGATAAGTCTCGGAAGGTGCCCACTGGGGCCAAGCTGGGCACTTGTGGGGAAGTGGAACACCCTGAGGAGACGTCAGGGAGCACAGAGGTGGCTGCTGTGAGGCCGCTACCCAACTTCCTGGAGGATTTGGCTCACTGGAGTGCCGCTAACCTGACGGAGGCGGAGACAGAGAAGGTGCGCCACACCCTGGCTCAGTACGCGGACGTCTTTAGCAGGGGTGACATGGACCTGGGGTGCGCGGGGTTGGTGAAGCACAGCATCAACATGGGAAGTAGTGCGCCCATCAAGAGCCCACCCCGACGTATCATACCAGCCAGGCGGGAGGAGATGTAGCGCACCGTCAACGAGCTGTCAGCGCAAGAGGTGATTGAGCAGTTGGACAGTCCGTGGTCATCAGTGGTAGTCCTGGTTAAGAAGAAGAACGGCATGCAGCGCTTCTGTGTGGACTACCGGGCGCTGAATGACGTGACTACCAAGAACTCTTACCCCCTGCCGAGGATTGATGACACGGTCGACACGCTGGTGGGGGCCAGGTGTTTGGTTCTCCACACTCGACCTGAAGTCGGGTTACCACCAGGTGGAGATGGCAGAGGAAGACAAGCCCAAGACTGCTTTCTCCTTCGGTCAGGGCTTGTGGCAGTTCAACATCATGCCCTTTGGTCTCTGCAATGCCCCTAGTTGTTTCGAGAGTCTGATGGAGAGGATGTTAGATGGCATGCTGTGGAAGACAGCACTCGTGTACATCGATGACATCATCGTCTTCGGAAGCACCTTTGAGGAGGAGTTGGAGCGGCTGGAGGTTCTGCAGCGGCTGAGGAAAGCCAACCTCAAGCTCAGCCCCAAGAAGTGCTCTCTCTTTCAGCACGAGGTGCCGTTCCTGGGGCATGTCGTCAGTCGGGACGGCATGCGCACCGACCCGGAGAAGGTGGCAATGGTGGAGAAGTGGCCTGTCCCCACCAACGTAGCGGAAATCAGGAGCTTCTTGGGCCTGTGTATGTAATACCGTCGCTTCGTGCAGGACTTCGCCAGCGTGGCAGCAACTCTCCACCGCCTCACTAGGAAAGGGGCGTGCTTTGTGTGGGATGAAGCGTGCCAGGCGTGCTTTCTGTGGGATGAAGCGTGACGGCCTGAGGAAGGCCCTGGTGGAGGCATGGGTCCTGCCATACCCAGACCCAAAGCTCCCCTACCTGCTAGATACTGCAAAGGGCATTGGGGCAGTCCTGTCACAGGTGAAGGACGGGATGGAGCACGTTGTGGCCTACTACAGTGCCAAGTTCAGTAGGCCTGAGCATAACTATCACACAAAACCAAAGTTAGTCGTGCTGACTAACTTTTCTTAGTAAAACCCATGGGGTCTAGAACGAGTGGCAGCATTAGTCACAGTGACTAACATAATGATAGTCAATTTGTGACTAACTGAGCACTCAACCTGTGTATGGTCTTACTCAAATATATCTGACTAATGCCTTCGTACTGTTCACTGCTTCTACTAACCACATTAGTAAAGTGGATCATAGGTGTTAGTCAATTAAATGACTAATTAGTTAGTCTTTCTTAGGCAGATGATGAATCATTAGTACCTTTAATACTAGCAGCTAGCTACTGCTGTCTGAAGGTTAGGGAAAGAAATAGGTAATAAATTCAATATATTCATATACAATTAAATGTTCCCTCCATTTCATTTCATTAAAAAAAAATAAAAAAATAAAAAAAAACACTAATTTTTATCATCTATAGTATAATATGCTTTTCACTTGAACATTTAACAGAAAGCTCCCCTCAAAACTGTAATGATATATAAAACAGACGTAAAAAATAAACTCCATTAGTAACACTTCATCCTAGTATGAGAAAAAAAAACAACACAAAAACAACCTGTTTTGACAAGCCATTAAGTAAATAATACACATTTGTGAGTATTAATCACAAAAACTTGCAATGTGGAAAAGAAAGTAAGCATCTCTTAAGATATGAATATTAAACCTTCCTCCCATTCATAAACTAAAGGAAAAAATATGTAAGTAAAGTTAACATAAAGGAAATGTAAGGAGTTACAGACCCTGTAAAGAATAATTAATTAGTCCACTGCTAATCATTATATCACAGTACTTTTAAGAAACTTAGGGAAACAACCAGTGCAAAAATAGACATTTAACCTTATTTGTACAAGCTTTTAACCCAGATCATATCCATATGTCACCATTAATCCTTTAAAGCCACACAAAAAAAGAAAATGAGTATTTCTATGGGATATACTAACTAAACAAATCTACAGAAATGCTCAGAACAGTAATAAAGAAACTTCACGTATCAGTTGCAATAACATAGAGAAATAAAATAAAAAAAAAAGGTAAAAAACGCATAAAAAATAAAAATATATGCATCATATGGTACATGAAGAATACTACCCAATTTGGAGAGAGAGAGAGAGAGAGAGAGAGAGAGAGAGAGAGAGAGAGAGAGAGAGAGAGAGAGAGAGAGAGAGAGAGAGAGAGAGAGAGAGAGAGAGAGAGAGAGAGAGAGTCTACTCTCCATTCATTATATATATATATATATATATATATATATATATATATATATATATATATATATATATATATATATATATATATATATATATATATAACATAAGATAACAATTCAGTAAGATTTCATGAATACTGGGTGGGGAGAAGGGGAAGTACAAGTATTTCCTTTTCCTTTTAGAAAACTTATTAACATAATGTTATGTATTTCACTGATTAATCTTTAACTAGTAATTGACTAGTGTGTGTGTGTGTGTGTGTGTGAGAGAGAGAGAGAGAGAGAGAGAGAGAGAGAGAGAGAGAGAGAGAGAGAGAGAGAGAGAGAGAGAGAGAGAGAGAGAGAGAGAGAGAGAGAGAGAGAGAGAGAGAGAGAGGCATTATGTGTGGAGTTTAATATATTTGGAAGCAGATTTATGCATTTTTGTAGCTCAATTCTGTCTTTACTTCATTGAGTTCTACAAGTAGAGATCTTGTTTTTGAAGTGTTACCTTTGTCATACTTGATACCTAAGAGATGTTGTGAAATGGAGGAAATGTTCACAATTTTTTGGGTGTTCAATATTAAACACATAAAGCCCTGCTACCAATGAGACTACAGCCATAGAAATACATGTTGGTTCAGCTACAGGTGCACCATCAAATAATACACAAAATCTGTCTGACATGTATGTCCCCAACATGTTGAATGGACACACTAGACTGCCCTGTTCTTAGTTCTTCTTCTGGTACCTTAAGGAAGAAATAATAGTGTAAACATTAATAACATTTTGACATTAAAATAAAATTTATATGTAGATGTATATCTTAAGGTGATAATATATTCAGAAATTTCAATATATACACACCACTCTAAAATCAAAGGTACTGAAATTTAACTTTAGTAAAAATGGATTCTTTCCTTTCTCCAAGCAGGTGAAGTAACCCCAATATAACTAAGCAAGCATCTGGTGCAAATAAATAAATATATAAATAAATTTGATAATATGTAAATCAAATAAACAAAAGAAAATTAACTGTGTAAGGAAAAAGTGAAGATATGGTCACATCCAATAGGACAGTCCACTAATTTGAGTACCAATCTTTTAAAAGCCTGTAATTATTGCTTTATCACATAAGAATTAACAAAAGTAAAGCTTCTCCTAATTATATGAATGACAAGCATTTTGACTGAATGCTCAGAACGACCAGTATACTAATGATTTTTGTCCTTTGTGTCACAGCAGCAAATCTTTTTGTACGAGTATGCGGTTATGTTTTTTACTTGAGACACTATTTTGGTAATATCATAATGCAGTAATGCTTCGTGTAGCAAGTCCTCGTAAGAATATGATGAGTACTGATCAAAAAAAAAAAAAAGAAAAAGAAAGAAAACCCCAGCCGAACCTACATGCCCCGACATAACGCATTGATGTTCCGAACTCCCGATTCTTCTCATCATATCCACCAAAACAGTGTGAGAAGTCCTGAACTTCATCACAACCATGGAAGAAACCTTTATCAGACTGTTTGCACTTGCGCCAGCGCTGGCAAAGGTGACTCCAAGAATTCTATCTCCATGCGAATTAGTGACCTGTCTTATTGGACTGCAAGGGAAGAGGATGCAGCTAACAATTCTAAAAAGATTGATAATATTTACATTTTAAATTTCAAATTGGACAGCCTATTGGGTTTATTTACACTAGAAATAATGTCTTTCCTTACGAGAGAGAGAGAGAGAGAGAGAGAGAGAGAGAGAGAGAGAGAGAGAGAGAGAGAGAGAGAGAGAGAGAGAGAGAGAGAGAGAGAGAGAGAGAGAGAGAGAGAGAGAGAGAGAGAGATGCTTTACACCTATTAAAATCTTTAACATCACTTATGCTGCAAACAATTATTTAGCCATAGCATTCACCCAAAAATTTGATAGAAGAGCAGGAATTTAACAATTAAATGAGTACCTTTATAGAAATTGGTGCAAGCATTACAGGTAGATAGGTCATGCTTAATACAATGTTTGGTTTTTGCATGCAGCATAGTTTCATGAATACTATGCTTATAAAAGTGAAAGATGCATTGCTAATGAAGAAAAGATACATATATTAAATTGCTACCAGCTACTGAAATGAACAAGTTGAACTAGACATTACTCACATTGACTTTCATCATGGTCATAGAGTTCAAGTAAGGTTTCCATATACAGAGGAACTGCTTTTCTTTTTTTGAGAATGGCAATTATTGGGAGCCTATATTTCTCCAGCCCTTTCAAAACTGCTACTCTTGGGTCTGGTTCATCCGCATGTGGTTCTAATCTCAGGAACTCCTTGATTATCTGTAAAGATATAAGCATCAAATAATTATAAGTGAAGGTTACAGAGATGAACATCTGCAATAACTGTACTTAGTTATGAGTGCTCATCTCCCGTCACTGAGGCCTTTGAGCCTGAGAGGGAGAATGGAAGTACCGGTAGTTAAATATCAATTACCAACTATAAAATATAAATAGCTATATACATTATAGCCCTACAAATAAAGTTGACAATTAGTAACAATATGTAGCAAAATCCATAAAGTGTACATATATACACACTTACACCATCAAAAGTCTGAATCCATGGGTACAAGTTCAGGATTTCTGCTACAAGAATGTTCCCATTGATTATTTTTTTGCGTCTCTCAGAGAGTGTCAACTGCATGAGGCGTTCAGCCTGAGGAAAATCATTAAAGTAAAATTAGTTTTCATAAGTTGACTGTCCCGCCAGCCTCCCTCTCTCCCTCATATATATATATATATATATATATATATATATATATATATATATATATATATATATATATATATATATATATATATATATATATATATATATATATATATATATATATATATATATATATATATATATATATATATATATATATATATATATATATATATATATATATATATATATATATATATATATATATATATATATATATATATATATACGAGCATCATTTTTCAGTGGCCATCCACCAGTACCATTGAAATTGCTTACATAAGAGCAGGTATTTTTAAACAACACCAATAAAGAAGTCTCTGAAATATAAAAAAAGATAAATCAAGCGTACAAATATCACATACCTTATCTAACTCGGGATCTTTCTTCATCCAATGTAGAGCAAGCCACTGTCTATGTCTCTAATGACTCATCATCTTCTGAATGGGGCCTTGGTGGAAGGTAAGCCTTTACTCCATACATCAGTGGACATGTAGTCTCTTTTGGCGCTATGCAAGGGATCTTCCTTTTCCTTGATGTCACCTCAGTCACTGAGGAATCCTGCCTCTTCCTTGAATTCTGAAACTTGCGCTGGATGCACAATTTCCATTGCAGCTGCAATTCATGCTCCTTGAGATCACTGTTTCTCAGGATGGCAGGAAATGATGTCAAAACAGCATTTGCCATATTCATATACTGTTCTGATGTTGGATAGCTAAAATATGATAATAATAATAATAATAATAATAATAATAATAATAATAATAATAATAATAATAATAATAATAATATATTATTAATAATAATGTCATGATACCTTGATATGTAATAATGATGATAACAATAATAATGATAATATCAATCTAGCTAACTATATAGATGGCTTAACTCCTTTTATTATATTATTATTATTATTGTAGCCGCACCGGCTGGGCATCAATTGGCTCTCAGGTGATCTGTTTTACTGATCACACCCATCATCGTAGGGTCGAGGAAAGGCAGTTCTCCCTGACACGTTTATTGATGAGGAAGGCATGACCGTAAGAACTGCGAACAAGTTCTCGGTCTCAATTTCTTACAAAATAACATTATACACGGATATTAAACACTTTCAACATATTACAATATTCATTAACAATACATGCAATTAACTTAGCACTATGACAATCAGTTTTTACTACAAAATTAAAGTATTTACCTCGGTCACCATCCTGCCCGTCTTTGTCTGAGCGCGACTTGGCTGTGAGCGATGCCCGCAGGCAACTAGCAGGTTAACCCCACACTCCTAACAAGTGAGCATCGGCTTCGGTGCTTAATATAGCATTAAATACTGATACTTACACATATTACACGTTTTCATGCAAATAGAAAACTATTGAACATTTCACTTATAAATGCCGAGGAATAATGACATGAGGTACATACGCTTTACATACAGTAACAATTATTATCATTATTATTATTATTATTATTATTATTATTATTATTATTGCTGTTGTTAAACAATCACCTAATTGTGCTTTTGTCCCAGTGAAATTGGCAGATAGTGGGTACACTACCTGAATAGTACACTCAAAGGTGGTTTCACATCTATCAGTGCCGTATTAGTATCGTATAGGTTTAGTGTCAGTGATATCCATGTCGCTTTCGTGACGTCTATGCACACATATCCTTTCAGACGTGGAGTTGGCTATGATTGTCGTAATTCTTGATGAAGAGCAAGATGCTTGCTTAACAAAAAATGAAGAAAAGAAAAGTGGGTACATGAAACGTGGAAGAAAAAGAGAAACTGAAGGAGACTTTGCTACTCTGTACGAGGAATTAATTAATGATGAAACAAAAATTTTCCAGTACTTAAGAATGTCCAAAAACTGTTTGATGACATTGCTCAGTGATGTGATGTGTGGTGTGGTGTGGTATGGTGTGGTGTGTTATGATGTGGTGTGGTGTGATGTGGTGTGTTGTGGTAAGGTATGATGTACAATGTAATTAATTACATCAATTAAAAAGAGTATTTATCACTATTTCAATTTCTTCTATTTTATTTCAAACACTCGTCCGACATCCGTGAAACTTTTTTTAAAAATACCAGTGACGATGATATTCCATTTCACGGAACGGAGACGTAACAATCACTTCAGTCAAAACACGGTACTTCGCCGGACGTGTGTAAATGTTTCCGCCGAATTCCAAAATGACGAATTTTTTTCTTACTGACACTGAAGCACTGAACAGCACGGAACGAATACGGCACTGATGTGTGTGAAGAGACCTGGTTTTATTATAGTTTAAGCCATTATACACTACGTGGTAATAACCTACCTCATTTTGTTCTTCTCACTATTCACATCATTTCTAATGATTACACTACTTGTCGGAAATTAATAATAACGCCACAATAGGCCTGGGAATGCACAGCGCTCTCAACTTTTTCTAAGTCCACAGGTAAACATAAATGGTGTATTGTTGCCTGAACTTCAGTTGTTAGGTTAGGTTAGGTTAGGTTAGGGTTTTATTATAGTTTAAGCCATTACACACTACGAGGTAATAACCTACCTCATTTTGTTCTTCTCACTATTCACATCATTTCTAATGATTACACTACTTGTCGGAAATTAATAATAACGCCGTGGGGCCGTGGGTAGAGATTGGGGACATTGGCTTAAACTATAAATTTACCAGAGACCTTAACCCGTATCCCTCTGGAGGCATATTTCCGAAGTCTGGTAATGTTTCGGCCCATTTACTCTTGTAGCGGTTAGGTTAGATTAGATTAAGTTACGTATAGGTAATTTTGTGCGAGAATCTCAATGAGACTATTCTAGAGAGAATCCTACAGTTAGTTTTGGAGCTACAGCCTAGTGTCCATACAGGCTGGCGGACGACTCCTTCCAGACTTCAAGAATATGCATTCTGGCCCTTCACAAGCTTCAAGAACCAAAGTGATTACAGATGACCATTGCAGCCTCCTGTAACATTGCATAACATGCCCCTACCCAAGCAAGAACATACCAGCATCATACAGCCCCACAACTGCATGTACTGATTCTACACACAAACTTCAGCCATAACTATCCAACATTAATCAATACAGAAACAACATCAATGATTAACTTACCAGAAATGAAGGAGGCACAGCCCACGTGGGTCCTTGTCTTGAGCTTTGAATGATGGCTGCTGGACTGGCCAGTGGCGACGCTACTACTCCCCTCTACTGGCGGGATGCCACGTCAAAGGCGGTAGATTCAAATTGCGGAAATTGTCCCAAACTACGCTTGATGTACTATATTGTCATATATAACATCAGATTATTTCATAAAATATTACAAACATTTCAAACGGAGTAATTTTCATCGCAAAGCAAGTGTGTAAACGTGTTTAACCAATAATTACAAGGAAGCAGCGATCGCATGAAATGACTAATACATTAGTCACAGTTGTTTTGACGAAGGATTTGACTAACTTTGGTTTTGTGTGTACTGCGTGACGAGGAAGGAACTACTAGCAGTAGTGAAGAGTCTCGAGCACTTCCACCCTTACCTATACGGCGCTGAGTTCACCATCTGGACCGACCATGCTGCCCTGCAGTGGTTGAAGATCCTGAAGGTGCCGGAGGTGGTTAGGGCGCCTCGAGCAGTACAACTACCGCATCATTCACTGCCCGAGTTGTGTCCACTGCAACGCTGACAGTCTGAGTCGACGCCCGTGTGAAGCTGGCTGCTCACACTGTGCCCGGAAGGACTCTGACCCCGTGTGCCTCTGCCTGCAGGTGCTGGCAAGCACCGCAGAGGGGGACAACAAATGGTGTAAGTCACAACATGAGGACTCTGACCAGTGGTTCGAGGCTGGCAGTGGACGCCCCAGCTGGGAGGCTGTGGCGCCAGACAGCCCTACCACCAAGTGCCTGGTTGATCAGTGGGAAACCTTGCAGGTGGATGAACGAGGTGTGTTAGTGGAGCGTTGGGTGGCCTTGAGCGGAGTGGGCAGTGATGCGTGGGTGGTGTTAGTGCCCCGAGCCTTGCGCGCTGAGGTGTTAAAAGAGTTATATGCAGGCATTACCATTGGTCACTTCGGTGAGAAAAAGACCCTGTGCCATCTCCGCCAGCGCTTAAACTGGGTGGGGATGCAAAGTGGCGTGACCGAGTGGTGTAGAGCGTGTGACGTGTATAGTGCAGAAAAAGGGCCCCACCAGGAAAAACCGCACCCCGTTACAGGTGTACAGCGTGGGGGCGCCCATGGAGCGGGTGGCTGTGGACATTGCCGGCCCGCTGCCTTTCACGCCACGGGGCAACTGGTACATCTGTGTGGTGATGGATTATTTCACCAAGTGGCCCAAGGCGTATGCACTCCCTAACCACGAGGCTGAGACAGTGGCGGGTGTTCTAGTGAACGAGTTCTTTACCCGTATCGACGTGCCCGCGGAACTGCACTCTAATCAAGGCCGTGAGTTTGAGTCCCAAGTGTTCCGTGAATGTTGCGAACTGTTAGGAGTGCGCAAGACCTGGACGACACCCCTCCACCCACAGTCTGACGGGAAGGTGGAGCGATTTAATCGGACCCTTGCGCAACAGCTGGCCAAGTATTGCGAGGAAGACCAAGGAGACTGGGACGTCAAGCTGCCTGTTATGCTGATGGCGTACAGGTCCACTGTGCATGAGGCGAAGAACTTCACACCAGCCCGTCTCATGTTTGGCCATGAGCTCAGGCTGCAAGTGGACCTGGCCACAGGACGGCCTCCTGACATGAGCTTGCCCACCGTCACCTCTGGGTATGCAGTGGCACTGCAGGAACACCTAGTGAAGGTGCATCGACGGGGTCGAGGCAAGCTCAAGATGGTGGGCCAGGCCATGAAGGAGATGTATGACTGCTGCATGAGGAACGTGAGGTACGCTGTGGGTGACCAAGTGTAGCTGTATAACCCCCGCCAGAAGCGAGGGCTCACACTGAAGCTCCAGAGCCCCTGGGAGGGGCCATACACAGTGGAAGCAGTCCTCTCTAACGTCACGTATTGGATTCGCCGGGGACAGAAGCGACTGTCTGTTGTCCACGTGGACCGGTTGTGGCGTTACCATGGTCCGGGCCGTTACTCCTGGGGCCGTCATAATACATATATTGTTGCGTCCCCCCTCACTCCGGGTGGGCGTGTTATCCACACAGGCATGGGTTGAGAAACTAGAGGAGCGAGGCCTCAAATAAGTCACACTCTGAACACTGAGACACGGCACACACACACACAAGGCCCGAGGCCGGCACACACACACGAGACCGGGTTACAAGGGAAAACACGGGCACTATTTCCTAGGTTTATTGACAAATCCTCCGCAAGTACACTGCTTTATAAGTTCACAGGGGGCACCACAAGTCTCCCAGGGCATGACAGGCACTCAACAGGGCACTCAACAGGCAAGGAAACACTTCCAAAGCAGGCAGGCACACACTGGCTTCCTCTCTGGCCATGCGTCTCTGCTCTTTCTGCTTTCCCACTTCTCCCAGTGCTGCCGCCTCCAACAGTGCTGCCACTCGCACCAATACCCCTGGTGTAACAATATATATATATATATATATATATATATATATATATATATATATATATATATATATATATATATATATATATATATATATATATATATATATATATATATATATATATATATATATATATATATATATATATATAAAGACAAAAAATTAGTAATGATATTCACCTGTTATCTATTTCTTTCCCTATTATGAAGAGCCTACGCAGAGGAGGAAATGTGCATGTGATATGGTGCTCCTCAACTCATAACTTTTCATCTCCTCCCTCCAAGGTGACAAGCAATCCATGGTAGTTCAAACATACGCTGCAGCACTCTTGATAACGTAAGTCTATTCCTATATAATTCAAACTAGTATTTTGTATATCACTTGTAATACGTCCTTTTTATATAAAGTGTGTGTGTGTGTGTGTGTGTGTGTGTGTGTGTGTGTGTGTGTGTAATAATAATAATAATAATAATAATAATAATAATAATAATAATAATAATAATAATAATAATAAACGGTTTATTATTTAGGCAGTTAACAAACTGAAAATGTACATAGGGGGTAGGGAAATACTTAACATTAATCCTAAAGGTAAGTCTAATCTAGAAGGGACTATTGATTGATGGCTCGTACCATGGTGGGAATCGCACTGAGTCTGTACCGGTCCGTGCGCGGCGCCTTTAGGGGGGTTATCTTGTTGTGATGCCTGATGGCACGGACCGGGCGAGGCGTGTCAGGCGGCAGCATGTTTCTGAGATGTGGATGATGCAGTAGTCCCCTTCCAAACTTCTCCAGAGCCTCTCGGTGCCTGGTGGATAGTCTGGACAGACTCAGGGTGGTCAGGGCTTCTTCATAGGTGGTGTAGGTAGGGCCAAGGATGACCCTGCATGCCCTTTTCTGTGTGTGTGTGTGTGTGTGTGTGTGTGTGTGTGTACCACACTCTCTCTCTGCAATGAAAGCCAGCAAGAAAACTGAATTCCTGTGCCTGGTTAGGGAAATTCTTATTACATTTGTAGCATTATTTCTCAGATAATGTGAAAAAAAAGTATCCTTGTGGTTCAGTGATATCAATGCCCACTCTCTTCTGCATTTTATCTCCACCACCACCCACCCACCCAGTACCACGGGGAACCATACAAACTTGCAATATCTGTGTGAAATTTGAGACATTATACCCACTCAGGCAGAACACCCAACACCAGACATACAGCTGTAGTACTTGATAAGCACCGTCTCACCACAACTTACTATGTTTTACTATTTCCTTAACTCTATGAATTTGTATTGATATCACAGTCACGTATGGATCCAGTACTGTAAATTTGCTATGCTCTCTCTCTCCCTCTCCTTTTCTTTCCATGAGTTATCATCCTGCTATTTCATTTGTTTCTTTGCCTCCCTCTGTCCCGCCCCTTCCTCTCCCGTACATCATGCTTCAACCTGCGAACATAATTTGGCGCACATCTCATCTAACATCAATCAGTTTCTGAGTGACTGCTTTGCTGGTAAGGTCCAAGTCTCTGCGACTAATTCATATCGGGAATCATTCTAATTTTGCATAGAAATTGTAATGTAGGTTTTTCTAATTTTTCAGTAATGGATCACTGGTTCCGAGAAAAACGAATGTGAAAAGGCCAGGGCCAGGAGGATCATCAGAATGATTAAAAATATGAATGAGGGGAGGAAGAGAGCAGGATTGGAAGGTTATTATATTATAAAACAAGGAAATAAAAAAATTGTAATAGCACTCCCTTCTACAATCCCAACATCACCAAAACCCTCAGCAGCAGCAGCCAAACATGATCATGAATAAAAATAAATAAATAAATAAAATTAATAAATAAAAAGTAAATAAAAAATGTTTAGACAATCTGTCCGTCTGTCTGTCTGTTTCTGCCTGTCTCCCAAGCTCGGTTAGAATCGTATCAGGTCAGGTGCTTTATCGCTCTGACCTGAGATTATTTGCTCCGCCTCCTCCCATAGAGGCCTACCACCTCTCTCTCTCTCTCTCTCTCTCTCTCTCTCTCTCTCTCTCTCTCTCTCTCTCTCTCTCTCTCTCTCTCTCTCTCTCTCTATCAACGTAGATGTGTGTGTGTGTGTGTGTGTGTGTGTGTGTGTGTGTGTGTTATCATTATTAGTATCAGAATTATTATAGTTTATTCTAATTGTTGCTGTTGCTGATAATGGTGATGTGCTGTTGCTGCTGCTGATGTTATTATTATTATTATTATTATTATTATTATCATTATTATTATCATTATTTTATTATTATCATTTCAAGTAATTTCACACTTATGAAAATTTCTCTCTCTCTCTCTCTCTCTCTCTCTCTCTCTCTCTCTCTCTCTCTCTCTCTCTCTCTCTCCATTCCTTTATTGTTTTCGAGCTATGTATTTTGGTATTTTCATTCCAGGGCTTGAGCTGAGATGAGTGGGTGATGAGGCTCACTTGTTTTCTCCACACCAGCCACCCCAGGAAAACTTCCAGTCTTTATAAAAATAAAGAAAACTACAATCACTTTTTTTTCTGCCCTAAGGTTTTGCAAAGAAAGAAAATGAGAGAGAGAGAGAGAGAGAGAGAGAGAGAGAGAGAGAGAGAGAGAGAGAGAGAGAGAGAGAGAGAGAGAGAGAGAGAGAAAGACGAATGTTTAGAACAGTTAGTTTGAAAAAAAAAAAAAACACAGGAGGAACTATATTTCAAGGAAAACGAGATATGTTAGCAGGGCAACTTGTGTGTATGTGACTACAACAGCAAAAGTAATAAATAAACAGAAAAGCGTGAAAGTACAAGACGACAAGGAAAAAGAAGACAAGCAAAGAAACATACAAGAAAAGCTCATGAGGGAGAGATAATAATAATAATAATAATAACAATAATAATAATAATAATAATAAAAACACACACACAAACACACAAAGATCTCAGAGCTGCCGGACTGTGGCATTTAGACGGAAAAACACATAGGAAGCACCCATTCCACCCTACCTGTCACATGAGTTGCCAGACACCTCCTCCAAAGCTCCATAAATCACGATTGAGACCTCTATGCCAGGCAAGAATCAGTCTTCTCCCCAGTGATTTAGTTGCCACATGTCTCCAGAACATTTGAGAGGAAAATGAAGTCTGAATTCAAAACTCTGGGCGCGAAAAAATCATGCCTAAATAGATGATCACCGCCTCGAGCGACCAGCCGGCTCGCGCCTTAATAAATGATCACCGCCTTGAGCGACCTGCCGGCTCGCGCCTAAATAATTGATCACCGCCTTCTAGGGCTTAAAGAGCTCAAAGCATTTATCCCCCCACGAAAAAAAAAAAAAACTTTTTTTCTGTTACAAGAGTGCGATGACCTCTGTAAGAACAATCTGCCAGACATTAGCATTGGCACCTTGTTTTCAATGACAGATGCAGCCAGCAACTTGGTCTCAAAGAGTAGCCAGTTGAAGTCTTCACAGTTCTTCAATGATGTACAGTGCCTTGTGAAGAAATGCAATAAGATACGAGACCCAACACAATACGTAATATTTTTGTAAAGAAATAAGGCAAAATCTTATTGAAAAGAATCCCATCTATGAGACGATGAACACTTAACAAATAAGGAATCATTACAAGTACCTGAAAAAAGTCTCAATCACTTTCTAAATAGATGTATCTTAATCCATCTCTGTGGAAAGTGATTGAGAGATTGGTCAAATAGAACCAGATCTTTGGGAGAATGAATCTTTTTTAATGGTCTTGTTTTCTTTACTAGGTTTAGATGTTTATTCTTAAGGTATGGACATTTAATTTTTTCTTAGAAAATATCCATGTTTTGTTTGCTAGATTCACATTTTTTTTTTCTTAATAAATATCCATTGATTTTCAACTGTCTTTCATTCCCCAAACTTTCTCCTCTCTCTCTTCCCACACTAACCATGATTAACTGCTTTTGTTCTAGTCCACAGGACCAGCACCACTTTGTGTGGCTTTTCCCCACCTTAGTAATACAATCTGGTACCTTGACGTGGTGTGCTGGCTTAAGCCCATCCTGCTTGTGCTGCTTGGGTCATGGAAAGGTGACCTGTAACCTTTGGGGAGCTATAGCAGTAGGAGCAGTGACCAAATCCAGATTGCCATTCCTTACCTTGCAAGGATATCTCCTCCAACACAAAGTTGATCAAAGGTGTATTATGTGCATATCCTTGCCCAATGAATGTAGAAGCCCAGGGGCAGAACAGTATCCTCATTGCAATCCTTTAAGACTTCTCTGTAACAAGACTGGAGGTTTCGTCATGCAACCTGATGGTAAAATCTAGTCTTTTTTTTTTTTTTTGCAACTCAACTAATTAGATCGAGTTGGTGCTACAACATAATTTAGTCAGTCAGTCAGTTAGGATGCTTACAAGTCATGGCTAAACTATCACCAACAATAGTTTTCTTCTTGTTCTTATTTTTGTTGCTCTTCAACTGAGGGAGGGTTATCACACGAAATATGGAGTAAATCTAGGCCGTATGACGTTCCCAAGCAGTTTCCCAGTGCTTTCTTTGCTGAGCAACGCTTAGCGCACTCGATGTGCAGTTACTCCCGGCTGTGTCTGTCCCGTGCTCTCACACACATTCACAGCGGTCGATATGCATTCGTTTCTGGCCATGTCACCGGCTCTCTTTCTCGGAAACTAAAAGAGTGGTTTCAGTAAGATTTTGCATGTATGATGTGGTAAAGTTAATGGTTCAGCACGAGATATGTGGAGCTAGTCCTGGCCGTATTTCAGCCAAAAAATATACAAAAAATGTTTGTTATGCCTTCCTCTTCTCTCTTCTATATGGCAAATGAACCATTAACATAACCGCATTATATATCCAAAATCTCACTGAAATCAGTCCATTAGTTACCGAGATAGAGAACGAAAAATATGGCTGGGTAAGAGGCATTTAGGTAGAATTCATGTACCCTCCCTCGCTTCCAGAGAGTCTTTCGGTGCCTTTTCTTTTGGAAGAGGCTCGGCACGCGCAAAGAGCAGCTTGGTTCTAGTTCAATGCCTCTTATCCCAGCCATAATTTATGCCCTCTATCTCAAAGGCTAATAGACCAATTTTAATGAAATTCTGCATATATAATGTAGTTATGTTGATGTTTCATTTACCATGTATTAGAAAGTCGAGCAAGGCGTAACAAATTATATATATATATATATATATATATATATATATATATATATATATATATATATATATATATATATATATATATATATATATATATATATATATATATATATATATATATATATATATATATATATATATATATATATATATATATATATATATATATATATATATATATTTTTTTTAGGGGGGGGCTGGAATACAGCTAAGATAAGCTCCATATAGCTTTGACTGAGCCATTAACATAACATTATGCAAATTCTCACTGAAATCGGTCAATTAGTTTTGAGATACATGCTTGTTGAGTCCTTAAAATGTCGATATTTGAGGCTTCATAACTCAATAACTATATTTTTATTGACAAAAAAAGTCTTCAATATGTTGTAGAATGGAAAACGTACTATTCATAGACCTGCATTTATCAGAAAAATATTAGAATTTGCACTTTTGGTAACGTCTCAAAGAAACCTCAGTAGAAAAATAAAAAAAACATTGTTATGCCCCACTTGACTTTCTTCTCTAAGACAAATGAACCACTAGCATAACTGCATTAAGTATGCAAAATCTCAATGAAATCGGTCCATTATTTTTTTAGATTGATTTTTTTTTTTTTTATGACAATATCTATATCTTAAGAACTATGGTACGGAAATGTGTCAAAATTCCAAGGAATATATATCCCTATGCACTCACTCAATATCTTCTATCAAGCGGTTTTAGTTTGGTGAAAATTGTTGTTCCAAAAATTGAATACATTTTTATGAAACTTTGCATCAAGGTTTGCTGACATTACCTCATCTGTATTTGCACCTTATTTAATCTCTACAGACATTTTGAAAATATATATGAAGTAGAGCCTTTTTTTTTTTAAATAATGTATTGCTAATTAGCCATGATATAGGCTTATAAAGTTAAGAAAACAAGAAAAAAAACATTCAAAAAGCAAAGATTTTCATAGTTTATTAATAACAGAGATGAAAGTTTGACATTACTAAATGACATCTTAGTGTGTTGAAGCATTTACCCCATTCTGGTTTTTGTAAAGCCTATTTGAGTGATTTTATCTCCCAGTAATGCAGCTGATTAGCCGGAAAAAAAAGGCATAGGAAAGATTTTTTCTTAGCGTTATGTAAGCCAGATAAGTCGGTGAAAACATCTCTGGAATAAGAGAAAATGCTTTAGTAGTCAGTGGTGCATTATATTAACAGTAGTGTTCCCGTCACCCACTCTCTTCTTATTATTCATCAATGACCTAAATCAAACTACTTCTCCTATCCACTGCTACGCTGATGATACCACCCTGCACTTTTCCATGTCTTTTCATAGGTGTCCAACCCTTCAGGAAGTAAACATTTCACGCAGGGAAGCCACAGAACACCTGATTTCTGATCTTTCTAAAATTTCTGATTGGGGCAGAGCAAACTTGGTATTGTTCAATGCCTCAAAAACTCAATTCCTCCATCTATTAACTCGATACAACCTTCCAGACAACTACCCTCTTCTCCAATGACACTCAACTGTCCTCCTCTTCTACACTGAACATCCTTGGTCTGTCCTTTACACATAATTTGAACTGGAAACTTCACATCTTATCTCTAGCTAAAACAGCTTCTATGAAGTTAGGTGTTTCGAGATGTCTCCGCTAGATTTTCTCACCCCCCCCAACTGCTAACACTGTATGGGGGCCTTATCCGTCCATGTATGGAGTATGCTTCACATGTCTAGGGGGGTTCCACTTGTAATGCTTTTCTAGACAGGGTGGGATCAAAAGCTTTTCGTCTCATCAACTCTCCTCTAACTGACTGTCTTCAGCCTCTCTCTCATTGCCGCAATGTTGCATCTCTAGCCATCTTCTACTGCTATTTTCATGCTAACTGCTCTTCTGATCTTGTTAACTGCATGCCTCCCCTCCTCCTGCGGTCTCGCTGCACAAGACTTTCTTCTTTCTATAACCCTTATTCTGTCCACCTTTCTAATGCAAGAGTTAACTAGTATTCTCAATCATTCATCCCTTTCTCTGGTAAACTCTGGAATTCCCTGCCTGCTTCTGCATTTCCACTTTCCTATGACTTGAATTCCTTCCAGAGGGAGGTTTCAAAACACTTATCCTTTAATTTTTTAATACTGCTTTGGACCCTTTTCTGGGATTGGCATCTCGGTGGGCTTTTTTTTTTTCCCCTTGACTAATGTCTCTTCTACATGAAAAAAAAAAAAAATTCCGGTCTATTACTCATGAAGGGTCAGTAAAAAGTGGTTAGGAAACTACATATGGACCAAAAAGTAACACGAAATGGCTCACCCATGGCATATAGGTAACATCGGATATTCACACATGTCCATTATGGAACACTTAAACATGGCTGACGGACTTGTTAGTTTCGGACCCATCGTGGGGTAAAAAGATGAGTAGCATGGTGTTGTCACCAAAGGTAACACAAAAGTGTCATTTGTCATTCTTGGACTTGTTACGGTAACACAGTACCGGGTCTGTAAAATCAGCCATGTTAAAAAGTGGGTTTAGGCAAGGCTGTTTCTACCTATGAGTGACAGTCACTGACAAGTTTGTCACGGGACTGAACTGGCAGTCTGGCAACCAACTTTTGATCAATGCCTCCTGGACATGGGACAGGAATGAAATAGGTAGGACAGCTCAAAAATGTCCAAGTGAGTTGTATTCCTGCCAAACAGGAGCATTTTCTTCCAGAAAAAGCTCGAGACTGGTAGCACTTAAGTGTTCACCAGTGCTCATTCCTGGTCCTGAAAGTGCCCACCAGCTCTTATTTTTTAAACCAAGGCCAGTGCAGCTTTCAAACACAGTACATTCTTATTGAAATTAAACTACTTACAAGATTTCCAGAAAGATGTCTTCTTATATCATACTCATCTCCTTAGACTAAAAGTTTTTGATCCAAGTGGTTGTAACTTCTATGCATCAGAGTTTTTCAAGCCAGATTTCAAGTATGATGCTGACACACCAATAACAAAGCAGAATATGGATTGCAAGGTAAATCTGATCTTTTTTGTGCACATGGGACACTTGAGAAATATTGGGTGCTCACCAACTTTAGGCAGCATGCCCTGCTCACAGACTTTCCCAAAACTCCCAGCCATCAAATTTTGAAGACCTGCACGGTTTCAAGTGTAAAATTCAAATTTGCATTGATTTGCCCTCTAGGAATGATGTGAATGTTGGCTCACCAGGTGCTTACTGGGACTGGTAAAGTGAGCAGTCCTGTCCTGATCGATTTTATTCTTGTAATCCATTCTGACTGGCAGCACTAGGGCCTGAAACCACCTAACTTCAAATGAGGTCGTAGAGTAACTTCTAGGGGTTTATTGTAATCTCCAGGCTCCACTCACCAACATTAATCTCATGAACATGTGGTGAGCATCTTGGTGTTTTTCATGAGCCTGAAATCGGACTGGCAACATGCTTGTCCCACCGTCAATAATGTTTTTTCATCATTACTATCTCCATACCGGGGATGTAGTGTAGGGCCGCGTCTCCCGGGTAGCAGGGGGGGGAAGCCCTCTTGCAGGGTTGCACTTAAGTGCTGTGGACCAACATAACCCAGGAGAAGGAAAACTCTGATTCCAAACCACTTGCATTCCTGCAGGCTATTGTTTTGTGCTCAATACTCTTGCTTTAAACAAATTTTCTTTTCTTTGCAAGATAGTACTTTCAGGTAAATGGTTATTAATGGCAGAAACAGAGATAATCAGTGAAATGTCGGAGACTGGTAGCCACAGCAGCTCCGAGCTGTTTGACGACTCAGGTCATAACTCAAATTTTGACCCCAAAAAACAGTACAATCAATTACAAAAAGAACACCTGTCCTCTCCTGAGGAGGAAGCAGTGCAATCTACATTGGGAATTGCACGTGCACCTAAGCGGCCTCAAAAGAAAAAAAAAAGGTAATGCAGGTATTACAACTAGTAACTTTGCATTTAAATTCACACTGTGGTCAATAACTGAGAATCTTGTCTTGATTTTAAACGACTCACTGATTTTGCAGGCACCAGTGAAACAGATGTCACTGCAGCTAAGAGGCCTCGCATAAGCATAGGTGAGAGACCTGGTAAAAAAAATTGGTGAAAACCCTGTTTTTGAGGTTCAAGTACGAGTATAGTGTAGTGCATAGTTCAGTCTGGTGTCTTTGATGTCAAACGATTTGTTGTTGTTCCAGGCACCAGTGGACTGCAGTCAGTTAGTGCAGCCAGTGCTACAGGCAATCAGTCTTCAGGAAATGAAACAGAGGGTAAAGACTGGTTTCATTTGGAAATGGCATACAATGATGCATGATGGATTTTTTTTTGTCTGTGTACAGACAATGGTTATCCCTCAGGTACTGTAGGTGAAAAGGCATCAGATGATGGGCTGGAAACGCCCAGTAGCCTTTCTGACTTAGAGGATTCAGAACTAGGTCCTCAGTCTAACGATGAGTGAGCAGTTGACTGCACTGATGTCTAATTACCCATATCATTCTCTCATGGATAAGATTCCAGAAGTCAAACTGCATGGAAATGAGGACGGCATTTAATTAATTTCCTGAGCTTCCAACTCTTCTGGAAGTGAAGACTCACCAGGAAAAAAATAAAGCAGAAGCAAGAATTGTCAGTGTTCCACAAAGAGCCTTACTTTTTCGAGAGAGTTTTGGAATGCAATTAAGACAGCAACGACTGAAACTTAGGGCCCACATCAGTTCTATGCACTGGCCCCTCCCTCAAAAAACTCGTCTTCATAAAGCACAACCTCAGTAAGTTCAGTGGTGTCGTATCATGCTTTTAAATGTGTTTCCATATATATACTTGATGAACAAATCATTTACTTATGTATACTCTTTCCCTACAGAAAATCTTGTCCTCTGTCGGGGTGTGTCAAGAGATGCCAGTACATAAAGAGGCATTGTTCAGTGCCTCCTTATATGTCTGCCCTCTCCTCAGTGCCTGCCGAATGATGCCCAAAGTAAAATAATGAAAGCTTTTGAGGAGTTGGGCAAAAAATCTGGTGGCAGTCAACCTAGCAAGACCACCAGCAAAAACTGCTATCTTTCATGAATCTGCATGATATATGACAAAACTGTGAAGCACACAGATGTGCATGCAGAAAAGGTACACTTGGCTAAGAGGCGGACAAGCTTTTCTGAAAAAGATTATGAAGGGATCTCCCCTCATGCATTCTGAATCTAGGGAGACAGTGAAGGTGGCCCAACTAGAGTGCAAATTTCCACCATGGATGGGTTGAAGCTATTTCTAAATGAATTTGAGAAGTACTTGAAAACTACACCTCTTGGGGAAACCACCATCACAGTTCAGCTGAGGATTTTTGGTGACATAGTCCACTCTAGTCTGCCCATTGACCCTGAGTCTAACCCGAGTGACTACAAGATTGTACGGCTTCTTACGGAACTGGACAATGAAGATCCACCAGGGCTCTTCACTCTAAAAAAGAGACACTTTTAGTGCAAACTATAAGCAGAAAATTCTGTTTGCCTCTACTCAAGCCATAGAATTTGTGGCAACAGATGCAACTGAAACACTGTAAATCTCAGAGGATGAGAATTGCTAGGTCACCTGGAGGCTCACGACAATTGCAAGCATGTATTCCTCTCATCTTTATTTTGAATATTCTTGAGTGGTGTCCATTTAATCATTATCTTTTTCAGCCAAGTACAACAAGAAGAAACAAGAATTCAAGGCAAAGCACAAGAAGGAACGAGAAAATGTCAACCTTGAAGTTGTAGAAAGCATCCTCAAGGCACCACATATCACTACCACACTGCAAAATGCAGTGAAGAGTCTGGATGACTCCAGCTGCCAACTGAGCAGTCTGTCAAGAGTTCACCAACCTCAGAGATGTCCTTATATTAATACTGATGATAAAGTCGCTAAGGCGAGCCATAGAGTTCGCAGAGTTCACCCTTTTGGAATATTCAGAGCTGCGGCAGCAGACTGACTACTTCATAGTCAGAATTGCTAGTCACAAGACTGCCCAACAGAGGCCTATCCTATTTTTTCTTTGTGAAGAAGCCAAGGCACTTGAGGCCTATGTTAAATACTTTAGACCCCTCACCTCAGCCTGCTCCTCCCTAAGCTGTTTTGTATTCGTGAATCACAGCTCCATCAAATGTTGTGAGCTTTTTGTTTCAAATCTTGGATGCATGATAAGAAGGAAAGGACTGTCCAAAGGGCCGGGAAAGAGATGAAAATCAACTCGAGAATGCTGTGAAAGACGCAAATAACAGCTCTGTGGCAAACATTGGATGAGCCTTCTTGAAGGCTCAAAGTTGCCACGCAGTGGGGCTATTTCCTTGATACAGCCAGCCAGTACTACAAATTCTCAGAGAAAGTTGGAACCAGCAAAACTGTGGTCGACAAACTATTACAGCTGAGACAGCATGCAGCTCCAGGGGAATAAATACCAAGCATAGAGGCTTCTGCAGAGGAGGAGCAGGCAAGGGAGGAGGTAACATCTGTGGATATTACTAGTGCTAGGAAATTGTTTCCAATGTGTCAATAATTCTACTCATTTATTACGGGAACATAATCTCTGTGGCCTCAATTGAAACTCAACTAGAATATGTCTGATTTGCCTGGGACAGTGAGGCGATCATCATCCCAGTGGCTCTAGCAAACACATTTTGAAGGGACATAAGCATCGTAATTAAGGCATTCGATAGAAGCACAAGGAAATCTAAGCATGCTGTGGTTTAGCAAGAGGTTGTGCTACATGGCAAATCAAGACCCATTCTAAGATGAATCGTCCCCTGGAAAATCTGAAATAAGTACAAGCACCTCAAGAAAATGAGGAACACCTCGTAAAATGAGTATGTTTTAGGTATTCTATTTTTTGTGATATTATGCCAAGAATCTGAGTTTTGTTCGGTGTTTTTTTCATAAAGAAAGATCACTTAGTCTTCTATTAGTCATTATACCATTTGGGAGTAGTGATAAGTACAGGTACCTTATGAAGATGAGTATAATTTTGCAAAATAAGTCCACTTCGTTTTTTTTTTTTTGTAATATTGTACTAAGGAGTTATTGTACTGCATTTTTTTTTTTTGATAAGGAGTCAACTTGTTAGTTTTTAACTAGTTCTTATACCATTAACCCTTAAAAGGCAGGTGGTGACATTGATGTTTTGCCTACTTGGCGAGTAAATTTCTCACATTAAAATCGACTGAGAATAAAATTACAATGATATCAGATTTGTAGTGCTTCAAATTCTGAATCCAATGATGTGCTTGTCACCACAAAAGGAAGCTTCTTAACAATATTATGAGGGTTGAAACCTGCACGCTCCCACCGAGGCAAGTGACGCGTCGGGAAGAAACATTCAGTCTTTGAATAGCCCGCGCACATCCAGTCTTTGAATAGCCCGCGCTTCTCCACCCCAGGAACAAACCACACGCACATATCTTGTGAATTGTCTGTACTCGTATTTTCCTTATATCATTCCATTTTTGCGTCTCCTCTTCGTGCGTAGAAATTTCTTGGAGAGAGAGAGAGAGAGAGAGAGAGAGAGAGAGAGAGAGAGAGAGAGAGAGAGAGAGAGAGAGAGAGAGAGAGAGATTCTTCCATTTTTTCCCTTTCCTCAGGCGGACACTTTGTTTGGACAGAGAGAGAGAGAGAGAGAGAGAGAGAGAGAGAGAGAGAGAGAGAGAGAGAGAGAGAGAGAGAGAGAGAGAGAGAGAGAGATAACCCTGCTTGCCTTATCAGTTTCCTACAAGGGCTAGTGTGGGAGGATTGAGTGATCCTCATATTTCCCAAAATTGTTTTCCTGTTGATTCAATAATAGAAAGTATGTACCACTGAGAAAAAGGTATTGAAATAAAAAAAAAGTCTAGTAATATATACATTTATTTACAACAATGCACAACATCTGAAATATAATAGTTATTGAGCAGGCCACGCTATTTACATATTTACAATTGCCTCACTCCAGGCGGTAAGCCAAGTGTCTGCATCCCACCCCGCGCGGCAAAGCCAGGGGTCTGCATCCCACCCCAGGCGGCAAAGCCAGGGATCTGCATCCCACCCCGCGCGGCAAAGCCAGGGGTCTGCATCCCACCGCGGGCGGCAAAGCCAGGGTTTTGCATCGCACCGTGGGCGGCAAAGCCAGGGGTCTGCATCCCACCGCGGGCGGCAAAGCCAGGGTTTTGCATCGCACCGTGGGCGGCAAAGCCAGGGGTCTGCATCCCACCGCGGGCGGCAAAGCCAGGGGTCTGCATCCCACCGAGGGCAGCAAAGCCAGGGGTCTGCATTCCACCCCGGGTGGCAGAGCCAGGGGTCTGCATCCCACCGAGGGCAGCAAAGCCAGGGGTCTGCATCCCACCGAGGGCAGCAAAGCCAGGGGTCTGCATTCCACCCTGGGTGGCAAAGCCAGGGGTCTGCATCCCACCGAGAGCAGCAAAGCCAGGGGTCTGCATTCCACCCTGGGCGGCAAAGCCAGGGGTCTGCATCCCACCGAGGGCAGCAAAGCCAGGGGTCTGCATTCCACCCCGGGTGGCAGAGCCAGGGGTCTGCATTCCATCCCGGGCGGCAAAGCCAGGGGTCTGCATCCCACCGAGGGCAGCAAAGCCAGGTGTCTGCATTCCACCCTGGGTGGCAAAGCCAGGGGTCTGCATCCCACCGAGAGCAGCAAAGCCAGGGGTCTGCATTCCACCCTGGGCGGCAAAGCCAGGGGTCTGCATCCCACCGAGGGCAGCAAAGCCAGGGGTCTGCATTCCACCCCGGGTGGCAGAGCCAGGGGTCTGCATCCCACCCTGGGCGGCAAAGCCAGGGGTCTGCATCCCACCGAGGGCAGCAAAGCCAGGGGTCTGCATTCCACCCCAGGTGGCAGAGCCAGGGGTCTGCATCCCACCCTGGGCGGCAAAGCCAGGGGTCTGCATCCCACCGAGGGCAGCAAAGCCAGGGGTCTGCATTCCACCCCGGGTGGGGTAGGGCGCCAGTAGGTTGTGAAGAAGTCCGTGTGGGCTTGAGTTCCCCTGCATTTCTTTCGTGATGTGTCGTCCTCTTGGGAGGCAGTGATGACTGGGGTGGTGGTGACGGGGGCACATGTGTTTATGTCACAGACATGTTTGCGGTGAATGCACCGCAAACATGTCTGTGTGCCTGCCTCACTCCTGGGCTGGTGTGGGAGCATGGCGGAAACCAGTGGCCGGCAGTGGTAGTGTGGGTGCTCGAGGCTGACCGGTGGTGGGTTCGGTGGCCAACGTAGCCGGCAGTGGTGGTGTCGCGGCTGGAGGCTGACCAGTGGCCAACACAGGCTATGTTGAACTTTCTCCATCCTCATCCTAGAAAGAAAATAATACAAAATAATACAATGTACAATCATGAGTGAACAAAAAAAAAAAAAAAAAAAAAAAAAAAAATTCTTGCTATGAACAAAGATGCTCCTGCTTGCTCATTCCTGACCGGATAAACGTTGTCAGTGAACATACAGAGAGAGAGAGAGAGAGAGAGAGAGAGAGAGAGAGAGAGAGAGAGAGAGAGAGAGAGAGAGAGAGAGAGAGAGAGAGAATTACAATAATAAACAAAAAATAAATAAAATATGTAGTGAGGGTAAAACACACGTACACACTATATCAGATAATAACATTTTCTTCATATTATCAATGTTTACCACAATTTCAAATCTAAAACAAGAACATACATTTACCTTATACTCCAGGCACAACACCGCTGCTAAAATGATGCTAGGGTGTGATAGTCCTTGAAGCATGGACACATGTGTGCGTTTTCTTCTTTTGCCATCAGTTTCATTTGATGTGGAAGGAGGGAGTCGTCTTTTCTGCGGTGGTAGCTGAGACGCAAACGCAATTTGGGTTTCTGAATCGTCACTATCACATTCAGAACTTTCTGAATGTGATTCAGAAAGTTCTGAATGTGAAATTCTGAATGTGATGTGAAACCAATTCAGGGTTTCTGAATCGTCACTATCACTTTCACTGTCCAAATCACTATCTTCTTCCTCCTCATCAGTGGGTATGGGTACATAATCACTGTCTGCAGAAGAATCATAAAAAGATTAATCGGAATCAGTCTTTTGTGGGTGGGTGGGTTGACCACCCACGCCACCCTCTCTAGTCGTTCCACCCAACGTGTCACTGGAGCTGCCACATGTCACCTCCATCGTGAGAAAATCATGTCTGACTATTATTTTATATGGTAACTGCCGGCAACGTGCGAAAAATAATTGCTAGATATCTATAGATCATTGTATAGATCTATAGATTTACTGTGGGAGAAACAGAGAGGGCTGGGTTTGATTTTTGGCGCGGGAAAAAGGTTGCCTCAATAGATGCTCGCCGCCAGCTGTACACGTTACGCCCGTGCTTCAATAGATGCTCACCGCCGTCTAAGGGTTAAGGAGTAGATTTTGTATATCATCTTCATTCTCCATTCATTTTCATCATTCATCATCTCATTTCATCCATACACGGATTTAAGATAGTACATTTCATCCATACACGGAATAAGATAGTACTACTGGCGAAAGGTTCTCTGTGTAAAAGATAAAAAACCTAATGAGTGTATGAGAGCACCGCAAGCTCACTGGGAAGACTCTCTACCAATATTTGTGCATGCTACTATCTGTCTCACCTTTCTCTATTTGAGTAAAGAACCCTCTACCGTGTGGCAGGTGTGCAGAATTCACTGACAACCAAAATATAATTATGACCCTTGAAACAAGGAGTGCTCATTCTCACCCAGGTGACAAGAATTTTTGGGACCAGGAGTGAGCACCACACAAGCTGCTACCCCGATAGTAACTAGATAGAGGACAGAGTAAAGTTCAGTCCAACAGCGAGTAAATACTGGAATCACTACGATTAAGTGTGTCGCAGGACAGGACTGAGTTCACTTTTTTACCTAAGGAAACCTCCTGAGTTCAAAAATACCCAAATTATTGCTCTACAATTAGGGCGCCCACAAAAGGCGATTACCCTGTTCCTTAAGTAGATTTGATCACAGAATCACTTCTCTGATAACAGGTTAATTTTACCTGGGGACAGGGTAATTCACTAAATCGATTATAACTTTTGAACAAAACAATTTATAAAAAATCTGAGATATACATTTTGTAGCGCTGAACGTGTTCTTTCCAATGATACCAGTTTCATCGAAAACACCGAAAAAATCGACCTTCCAGCTCGACGTACTTACACTATAGTGTTCTTAGAGCATGTTGGGTTTCACTCCTAACAAACACCTCAAATCATTACTATTGAAGATAAAGATCTGGATTTCAGATATGAAGCGGGCAAGGATCGGTAGAGCATGTCTTTCTTGTCATATTTGTGTGAGGAGTCAGGCGGAGCTAGACGCATCGTGATGTTCAGCTGCTTAGCGTGGGGTTTGATGGGAAGTGTTTGCTTTGGAACCAGAGTGAAGTGAAGCCTGGCCTGGACGTGGTCAACAAGCTGAACAGAATCCATGAGGCCACGGGAAATGAACAGTCCTCTCAATGTGAGTGAAATGATGATGCATGATGATGATGATGCATTTCTCTTTCATCTACTCTCAAACTCTTGTTCTTATTTGTTTTAGGCCCATGGAAGGTCTTCAACAGCTGAAACAAAATGATGAGGGAGAGGATGGAGGTGAGACATTTGTCCACCCCTCAAAGTATGTCTATTAATGATTTGTTGGTGATGAAAGATAATGTGGTTTGACATTTGTTCTTAATTGATTTTCAAACACTTTTCTTCTTTCTCATTATTTTTCAGCCCCACCAAGGCTCTTTATGGATTATCACAGCTACAAGAGCCATCCTCACATGGGCAGCCAGATGTCAATCAGTTGGGAAAGAATGGCAACCCAGATGATGACTCAGTCCACCCCTCCATGTAAGATTATTGTTATTTTTATAAAGAAGAGGCAATGGTCTGACATGGTGACAGTGGTTATTATTCATGGCAATTTTTTATAAAATTTCAGAAGTGAGCTCAGCAGGCCACTCTGGAGGACTTCCTGATGACTTGAGTGTGGGGACGATTTGCACGGTAAAGACAGACAGGGCCACCAGTCAAACCTTCAACAGCTTCCATATACAAGGATATTGTTGAACCTGTCGAGACTTGCAATCAGAGTAAAGACAAAGAACATTACATTGTGTGGGGGAATACCGTCAGTGAGTCTTATTAGGAAAAATCCTATGTATGAGGTGTTAACAGTAAATCTGTGTGGGGGAATACTGTCAGAGAGTCTTATTAGGAAAAATCCTATGTATGAGGTGTTAACAGTAAATCAACTTAGAGACAAGTACAAATACATAAAAAAGATAAAAAGGATGATGAAAGAGCGTATACTAAGGGATGTGTAATACGTTCGTAGGCACTTGAATGGGAGAAGAAAAAAAAAAGTTTTCTTCCAGGTAGTTCCTGACAGTACTGCATCGAATGGTATTCTTCAAAGTTTGGTGAGTCTTGGTGTCAATTCCAATACATCGGTATTGAAATGTCACTTACACGCCGCCACACCCTTTGCTATGATGGCCGACAATAAAAAAAAAAGTAGTTGGTAGCTATTAGATATGTAGATGCAGATCTGTGTGTAGAGCAGCAAGGAACATAAAGTTGGTGGTGAGCAGGTATCTGCAGTGGGTCTGGGCCAGTGGGGTCAGTGTTGCTTCCTGGTGGCACACAACAAATAACGCAAGATATTTAACACTTGTAGTATTTCTGCCCACCTGAATCGGCATTGTCATATCCCTGGTGCACCAAAACACCCTATACTGTGTGTGCGCACAACAAAGTAGTAGATCCGATGTGCTTGGCCATGAGTTTTCCACTGTCAAAGACTGGCGTTCCTTTAATATTTCCCTGCTGGCCGGGGCTTGACACCCTTGATGCATGGTCGGTGTGTCGTTCCACTCGCTCCCCTACCTCGAGTGAGGTCTTCTCCCACCGGGAGAGGCACGCCGCCCTCGTTGTGTGGTTAGATGATCATGTGGTTAGATGATCATGCCGTGGCATCCTGCGCACTCCCCCCACTTGTGAGAATCGATTCTCCACCGGCTGGGGCTTGAGGCCTTTGATGTATGGTCGATGTGTCGCGCCACTCCGTTCAGCTTGCTCCCCTAGCTCGAGTGAGCTCTTCTCCCACAAGAGAAGCGCACCACACTTGTTGTGTGGTTAGATGATCAGTCCGTTGTGTCTAGTGCACTCCTTCCACTCTTGAGACTCGATTCCCTGCCAGCAGGGGCTTGATGCTCTTGATGCGTGGTCCCGCCGCTGTGTCCTGCTCAGGAGAGTCGATTCCCCGCTGGCTGGGGCCTAATGCCCTTGATGCATGGTCAGTGTGTAGTGCCATTCTTTCCCGCTTGCTCTCCTAGCTTGAATGAGGTCTCCCGCCGGGAAGGGCACGCTGCCCTTGTTGTGTGGTTAGATGATCACCCCATGGTGTCCTGTGCGCTCTTCCCCACTCGTGAGACTCGATTCCCTGCATGTTAATGTTGTGTTAGATGAGGTAGCAGCGGCTGTATCATTGTGTGACGGCGTGACTACTATTACTACTCGTTTGTAATTCGCCGGTGTGAGACAGGATGAGAAGCTCGGCAAGCTAAACGGGGTATTATTCCAACTTGCACTTGCTTCAACCCTGTTAAAGTCGCAAGCCACTCCAAAAGTTACGTATTGGAGGTTGCTGGATTGCACTCATGTACCAAGACGCACATGATTCACCTTTACTCAGCACGGTGTGCGTCCCCTCCTCCTCGTGTAAACTGTCTGAGAGGTCCTCGTCTCCTCTCCTTTGGATGAGAAGCGTCACGGCATTAGCTGCGGCTCCTTGTGGCGGCGCACACGGTGTGAAGGTGTGTTTGCCAAAGCGATTTGCCTTCTATGCAGCGACCCCTCTTTTTTCGTTTGGTGATGGTTACTCCACTCTCCGTGTGATTGATTATCTCGAGGTTTGTAATGTAGTGACGGTCACTCTGATTCCTGGACTGATCCAGCTTCTATCGAGCGCTCGGTTGGAACGAACCTCACATTGTGAGAATTATGATGTTTTGCTGTGGCTCGTCTGGGCACACAGAGAAGAAATGAGCCGAGTTGGGTGCAGCAAGCATCAATGAATGGTAATGCAAGCGATGTTCTGTGAGGCAGGCACGGAGAAGAAACGAGCAGAGCTGGGCGAACCAAGTATCAATGAATGTTTTCTGGTGGTGCAAATGATGCTTTTTGCGGCTGGTCTCCGTGGAAGAGGCAAACAGAAAAGAAACAAGCAGAGTTGGGTGCAACAAGTATCAATGAATGGTAGTGCAAACGATGCTCCTTGAGGCAGGTACGGAGAAGAAATGAGCAGACCTGGGCGAACCAAGTATCAATGAAACAAATAAAGGGAGGTCCCCAATTTCCAACTCCCTGATATCAAGCAATACCCAAAAGATGGAAACCTACTTGGAGTGGGCTTCGGAGGTTGCTGGATGGCACTTGCGTACCAAGACGTACTTGTTTTGACATTACTAGGCGCGGTGCTGGTTATCTCCTTTCCTTAGAGTGCTGAAAACCTAAAACCATAAAAAGGGAGGTGTGAGTCCCATGCAACTCTACTACCTCTTCGCGCTGATGTGAAGCTCATTGGCGTGCACTTTCCGCGTTAACCCAGATGAGATAAGACTATCCTTGGGTGGGGGTTAACAAAGGTCGGAGGCACACACTTAGCACCATTAACACTTAGACAAGGTGGGCTTAATGTTGTGTTAGATGAGGTAGCAGCAGCTGCATCAGTGCGTGACTCACTCGCTGCACTACTTAACCATGCGTGGTGGAGTGTTCGTTGTTTGCTGGTGCGGCATAGGATGAGAAGCTCGGCAAGCTAAACAGAGTATTCCAACTTGCCCCTGCTTCAAAGCTGTTGATGTCACAAGCCGCTCCCAGAAGAATGAATAGAATTAGTACCACCATACTACAGTTACGCGTTGGAGGTTGCTGGATTGCACTCGCATACCAAGAAGCACGTGATTCACCTCTGCTAGGCGCAGTGCGCATCCCCTCCTTCTCGTATAAACTGTTCAAGAGGTCCTCGTCTCCTCTCATCTCCCCTCCTTTGGATGAGAAGCTTCATGGCATTAGCTGCAGCTCCTCGTGGCGGCGCACACTGTGTGGTGGTGTGTTTGCCAAAGCGATCAGCCTTCAATGCAGCGACTATATAAAACCCAACTGCTTAAAGTTGAAACCACATTAAGTTACCTATGATTTATTGGATGGATATGCAAACATACTTGGAATACGGTCATAATTTCAAAAGCCATACAGTATTCTCACAATGCCATCACTTATAAATGATATTTTTTTTCGACAGAGATCGATGTTACAGGGAGTAAAAAAACAAACAAACTTATATGAGTGAACTGTTTCAAAGTTTGACCTTTAAAAGACAGTGTGAAAGACTATGTCTGAAAGTGATCTGTTTCTCTCTGACTCAGGAGACGATGAAGAGTACGACATATTCAAAGATTATGGCATGAAGAAGAAGAGGAAAGAAAACATTTCCTCTTCTGAAGACAAAGCCTTCACGGCAATGGGAGTTGGGGTAAAAAAGAAGCCCAAGGTATAGTGAGAGCAGGCTGGCCCATCCCATTACCAAGGAGCTTCTCCAAAGTGTATGTCTTGTTCATACAGGTCTGTGAATTTTCATGAGAAATGAACATCTGTTGAGCAGAAAGTATCTTTTATCTCTATATATACATGGTATGAACTCTGTTTCAGCTCCATTGTCATCAAATGACAAGGACAGCTCAGAGGAAATCCTGGAAGGGGAACTAGGAATCCTCAGTGATTAGGATAAACCAGAGGAAAGCATGGAATGGGAAGCAGGAGCTGTCAATGATTCTGGTAACCATCTGTTACTTTTTTCTACATACATGTGTGTATATAGAGGTAATAAGAACGCCATAAGTGTTTTTTTCCTACATTTTTTCAGAAGATGATTCCTTGGCTGAGAATCTAACTGATAATGACATCCACCAAATGGTAGCTACTTTTGCTGACTGACCAGTGGCAGATATGGTGGAAAGGGCAAACTTTTCCATAGAAGAACAGAGTGAATTTTTGAAGATATTTGAAAGCTTTGATACAATGCCATCCTTAAAAGCTATTGATGATCTCTCCAGTGAAAAAAAAAAAAAAGCTGAGCACAAAAGATCGAGAAACTTGAAGAAACCAAAAAGAAATGCTTTCAGAAGGCATCGTTCTTTTGAGTGTCCTTAAAGAAAAACCAAAGCAAATTTCTTGCAACTGGAATTAAATCAAGTGGTGCCCAGCCCAGGCAGAGCACCAATCATCGAATGTAAGCAGTGTATATTTACTTTTTTTTTGTACTTGCTTCAAAATATTGCATTATCTCTGCAACCCATATCACTAACACTTCCAATTGAGCACTTCCTCTTTTTCAGGAGGAAGTGCCCAATCAGAAGATGCCCCGGGAGGGTAATTAATTTGAATCGTCATCTAAGTCAGTGTCACAAATTTTTAACAAGGGAGAGAGAGGTGGCCAAAGACCTTGTGAAAACTATGAAAGAGGTTGAAAAAGCCCTAACGAAAAGCCCTGCAAAAATAAAGTGCAGCAAACAGAATAAATATGTTGATTACAACAGAGTTTGCTCTGTGACAAACCAAGGGAAGAGGATTGTTCATATAGAAAAGGTGCGTCTCCTAAAAAGAAGCTCAAAAGATTTCATGAACGCTTTGAAAAAATTCAAGCATCATAAATACTCCATTAACTGAAGGTTTTTGCACCATGGAGATAGAATCAGGGCCTGTCAAAGTAAGCAGCAATGACTAAATGAAATTATTCCTCAAAAAATACAAGGAATACCATTCTGTTTCACTTAGAACTGGCACTCTGATATGCGATACATTCCAAAGTGCAACTAATGAAAACCCTCCCGGGTATCTGATGAGGAAGAAGGATACCTTCAGTGATGCTTACGCGCATTAAATTATCTCCTCCTGCAAAAGGGCACTGGAGTGCCTTAAACAAGAAAAGGGCTAATTCAAAATCTCTTCAAAGTGCTATGATACAACAGCAGAAAATCTGGAAGTGCTACAAAGTACGTATCTGTCTGATCTTTAATGAACATACCATTGCATACCATCTACTTTATTTAACACTAACTTTATTTAACACTCTTTCTCAGTTTGGCTTTCCAAGACCGAGTGAAAAGAGGCATACCAAAGGCGAGCAAGGAAGGAGAGGGACAACATATCCCTCAACATCATTCAAAAGATACTATCATCACATATCTAAATCCAACTGGCGAGTGCAAGTAAATGCCTTAAGGACGGAAACCATCGTCCAGTGTTAATGAGCCAGTTTGTGTCTCTAAGAGACACACTGATTACTGTAGTTCTTGTTTGTTCCCTCCGTAGGATTATGGAATTATCTGAGTTTCACCTTTCTGAGTTTAAGATATCCACAAGGTTGTCGTGAAGATTTTGCGACATAAGACAGCAGAAAAAGCCCTTCCCTTGTATTTCTCACCCACTCCAGGAAGAAGCCTTGAAATCCTATGTCAGTTTCTACAGGCCTCTGCCTGTAGACTGTTCTTCCCCTGATTATTACGTTTTTCCAAGTAGTAGGAAGATGTGCTATCTTCCAATGAGGAGGTAGCGAATGATTGCCTGCTTCCAAATGATGGATTAGAGGAAAACAACACAATGTAAGAAAATTGATTTAATCATCATGGTGATCTTATATTTGTCCTTAATATATATATATAAAAAAAAGGTCCTTTTGTTTGTTTTAGGTCCATCGAGGCTCCTCAAACACAAGAAGAGCTGGTGGTGCAACAGATGATGGATGATAGGGAGATCACCAATGACGATGAAATGAAGTCCATCCAACTCTCATTGTAAGTATATTGGCTTTATCATCATGAGTGAAGGAAAGGGTCTTACATAGTGAGAGTATTATTATTCATTGCATTCATTTATGCCCTTTCAGAAGTGAGATTAGTAAACCATTATCAGGCCCACTGCCAGACGATATCAGTGTGGGAACGTTAAGTCTCCATTCGGACGGATGGTAGGGCAGAAGACTAGCTGCCAAGTAAACATACAGCAACAACAATGTATGCAGATATGTTGAAAGCAGTCAACGTCTGCAATCAAAGCAGACCAGAAACGCTACATCATTCGGTGGAATGAAGTTAAGCAGCTCCTAGTGAGTAAGGACAAAACATATGAGCAGTATTCTGTGCAGCAACTTCGATACAAATATAAATATCTTAAGAAAGCAAAGAAGCTGCTGAAATAGCAGACTACATGCTATAATGTTGGGGTATGGTATTGTTGTGTGTGGTATGCTTTAGTATTGGGAGAAGAATGGTTGTATTGATTTCTTTTATGTACCATGCATACTTTATACTTGTTTTATGTCTTATTTTCTTTATAGTTTTTAAGTTATTTGTACTCTGAAAACTATAACTAGAGGAATAAATGATGGCTTGTTTTAAGAGTCGTACACATTTGAATTGTAAAAAGGAATTTTTATGTGTTGAGAGAATGTGATGATATTTTTATACTGTACATATTGTAAATAGCAGATAACATGATTATATCTTTTATGTGCTCTTCACCTTTCTGTAAGGAAAGGCTTGAGGTTTCGTCACACGACCTAATGGCAAAATCCTCCCTACAAGCCTTTTTCTTACTGGTGGGATGAAGACTTATAACCATTATCAGAAGATATGTGTCTTTGACGTTGTAGAAAATCTTTCAATCTAAGATAGAGATGCACCTAAGTCCTTTCTTGGACTTTGAAAATATTTCACTCAAAGAACAAAATTTCTCCCTAAAGAGGCTGGAGGTTTCGTTACGCAACCCGATGGCGAAATCCTCCATACAGTCCTCTTACTGGTGGGATGAAGACTTGTAACCATTATCAGAAGGTACGTGTCTTTAATAACGTAGAAAATCTTTCACTCTAAGACAGAGATGCACCACAAGTCCTTTCTTGGACTTCGAAAAAATTTCACTCAAAGAAGAAGATTCCTCCCTAAAGAGGCTGAAGGTTTGGTCACGCAACCCGATGATGAAATCCTGCATACAAGCCTTTTACTTACTGCTGAGATGAAGAAGATAAGTGTTTTTAAGGACGTAGAAAATCTTTCACTCCAAGATAGAGATGCACCTACACGTCTCTTCTTGGACTTAGAAAAGGACTTAGGAAAAATTTCACTCAGAGAACAATATGTTCAGTGGTCAGGCACTCCCCTTCTTATTGGAGACCCATATCTTGATGTAACGTACCAAATCATTCGCACACGGCTTATGTACCGGTCAATGTGATATGGGCGGCAGAACAGCATCCTTGCTGCAATCTGCTAAGATTTCTCCCTAAAGAAGCTGGAGGTTTCATCACGCAACCCGATGGCGAAATCCTCCATACAAGCCTTTTATATACTGGTAGGATGAAGATTTGCAACCATTATCAGAAGATGCATGTTTTTTTTTGGCACTTCTACACCCCCTTGATGCGTGGTTGGTGTATCACGCAATGGCCTTACAAGTGCTACCCTTGCTCTTGAGAGTCAATTCTAGGCTGGCCAGGGCTTGACGACCTTGATGCGTGATCGATGTGTTGTGCCACTGCGTCCCGCTCGTTCTCTTGGCTTGAATGACAACTTCTCCCTCCGGGAGAGGCGCACCACCCTTGTTGTTTGGTTGGATGATAAAGCCATTGCGTTCCGCACGCTCCTTTACATCGAGAGAGTGATTTCCCTGTCAGGAGGGGAATGACACCCTTGATGCTTGGTTGCTGTACCACACCGTGGACTTCTGCACGCTCACCCCGCTCGTGCGAGTCGATTCCTGCCGTGGTCTGTGTGTCTCACCGCTTCGTCCCACTCACTCCCCTAGTTCGAGTGACAGCTTCTCAAGCCGGGAGAGAAGCCCCGCCCTTGTCGTGGGGTTAAATGATCACACAGTGGCATCCTGCGCTTTCTCTTATATGGAGAGAGTGATTTCCCAGACAGGAGGGACATGACTCCCTTGATGTGTGGTCTGTGTGTTACACAATGGCATCCCACGCACTCTGATCGCTCGGGAGAGAAATTTTTCCGCTGGCCAGAGCCTGATGCCCTTAAGAAACTTCACCAAGGCAAAATTATCTGAAGTGGAATGTGAATTTCGAGAGGCCCTAAAGCATTCCCCTAAAAGAAAAGGTGCCCCAAAGTACAAGGTGAGCAGTGAATTTAATTTGCTGTTTTGATATTCCCTCAACTTTATCACTTTTAATTTTCAAGTAATAAAGAATATGCATTTGGTATTAAAACAGCACTTCAATATGCATCTCATCCTCTTCACCATTCTGCCTTTCACTCCACTTGTACATGCACCCGTACTCCATCATGTGCACACTTTCAATAGTCTTGCCCTATCATCTATCACTCCACATGCTTCTCTCAGGTCATACATTTCCACTGCACACATTCTTGACTGCTCTTCCCTAATTTCCAGTCCATGTTTTGAGAACTGTGCACTACTGTTGATCGGGCAAATCTGTTTCTTAAACATCTCTTAAAACCCCTATAAAAACATTCCTCATTTTCATAAGCTTTGCAATGCCGTCACTGGCCAAAACCCTCGGAAGGCTTATGGACCTGATGGGGTCCCTCCTATTGTTCTCCGAAACTGTGCCTCTGTACTTGCACCTTGCCTAGTCAAACTCTTTCAGCTGTCTGTCAACATCTGTGGGAAGTTTGCCTACATTCAGCCTGTTCCTTAATAGGGTGACTGTTCTAATCCCTCAAAGTACCATCCTATTGCCTTAATTTCCTGCCTATCTGAAGTTTTTTAATCTATCCTTAACAGGACGATTCTTAAACATCTATCACTTCACAACCTTCTATCTGATCGCCAGTATGAGTTCCGTCAAGGCCACTCTACTGGTGATCTTCTGGCTTTCCTTATTGAGCCTCAATCATCCTGGGCAATATATATATATATATATATATATATATATATATATATATATATATATATATATATATATATATATATATATATATATATATATATATATATATATATATATATATATATATATATATATATATATATATATATATATATATATATATATATATATATATATATATATATATATATGATGGGTATTATAATGTAAACATAGTTAACCTTCATTGTTACCTACCTAGAATAACTGCTATTCCTGAAGTTTTGTAGATGTCAGCTGTCACAAGTTCCAAATCCCCGGTGAACTTTGAAACCGTGAGCTGATGCATTTTTAAAAATTTTCTTTGCATGGAGCATTCCATTTTGCGATTCTGTGCTCAGTGAATTACGAATCACTAGAAAAAACACTCTTTCAACACGTGCACTAGAGAGAAGGAGACAACAGTTTCTTCACGAAATTTCCTACAAGTGGAAATAATGGTGAATCATAACCCTTTCTAAGGTCTCCAACTTTTTGCTAGAATTTGTATGCATTAATATCAAGTTCTATACTCAGTTCAGTGTCTCTCAGTAAACGCCATTCACTGTCTATCTCAGTTAAGTCTTTTTCAGACACCAAGTTATGAAATTGAACAGCTAGGGGGGCAACAGTGGGAATTGCCTTCATCAGTACACTTTGCGGGTCTAGAGTCTTGCGATTTACGAGTATAAGTACTGAATCAGAGATTAAACCTTTGCAAAATTTGAGAGGCTTCTTCTATGTAAAAGTCCAGACATCTCAACTTGAACATGCCCAGTTGCTGCTTTTCGAGGTTTTGGTACATCATACGGGAAGCAGTTACTCGCCCTCCAAGATAAAAGCTCTTCCAATTTAATGAAATCGTTTGGGTTTCTTACACTGACAGCTGATAATGGTGTTGATTTTAAGACAGTTGGCTTCAACTAAAACTCAAGAATGCTAAGCTAGACAACAGAAACTCTAGTGTTCAATGCATGAATCTTTGGATTCTCACAAAATCAAGAAATTCTAAGTAAAGCTTACTGAATGGGTCATGAAGTCTCTGCTATGACCCGATCTTCCAAGGCTGCCTGTGTGAAAAATTCTTGAAGTGCTGGAAGCTGTTCAAGTAACCGCTTTACAGAACTCTGCAACGATAACCATCTAGTCTGACAGGGATGCAATAGCTTCACATTAGCAAATTCTTGGAAATCCTTAAAGGCCGCTGTCTGCTTTGGTGACAGGTAGTTATATATATATATATATATATATATATATATATATATATATATATATATATATATATATATATATATATATATATATATATATATATATATATATATATATATATATTATCACGGATCATATCCTCAAGCCATCTTGATAACTTGTTGCAGGCTTTAGATGCATACAGATGACAGGAATGGCATACACATTTCATTATAAACAAGATGGGTATATCATCATTTAGCAATTTTGAGACTGAATGCCCAGCTTCCATTATCACACTAGCTCCATCCTCAGCAAATCCTATAATGTTTTGTTTGTAAGGGATATTTGCATCATTAAGCGTTTTGTTACTTAAGCTGAAAAACACTCATAATACACGTTCCTGTTAATATCGTTCCGTTTCCCATAATGGATATTTTGCATGCATTTTTAGCGTTTTGGTGCCTAAGAAGCTCAAAGAGACTCATTTTTCATAATACTTTATCAATATTTTTCATAATGCTTTATCAATAAAAGGGAGTTTCCCTTTGGCGTTTTGGGACGTAAGAAACTCAAAAACACTCGAAAGACTCGTCATCGATAATGTTTTGATTTCCATATAGGGTTTTTCCATGTACGGTATTTTCCATGGTTTTCAACGTTTTGGTGCCTAATATGCTCATAAACACCCAAATGACACGTTTTTGGTTATCTTTTCTTTTCATATATGGAATGCTTTGTATGAACTTTAGCGTTTTATTACCTAACAACCTCAAAAACACTCATTTTACAAGTTTCTTCATACGTTTTAGTGTTTTTGTACGAAAAAGGCTCAAAGACACTCCTTTCCCTTAAAGGGTGCTTTGCATGCACTTTAAAGTTTTGAAACCTAACAGCTTCAAAAATACTCATTTTACACGTTTTTAGCAATGTTGTTCTATTCTTCTTATAGGGTGGCTCATATGCATTTTGCCGTTTGAAACTTTAAGATGGTGGTAATCACTCATAATACACGTTTTTGGTAATGTAGTTTTGAATATCCATATAGAGTGCTATTCATGTGTTTCAGTTTTCTTTCTTTTTTTTTTGTGTCTAAGCTGAAAAACACTTATAATACACGTTTCTGTTAATATTGTTTCGTTTCCCCATATCGGGTACTTTGCATGGATTTTGGCGTTCTGGTACTTAACAAGCACAAAATCACTTTAAATACACGCTTTTAGTAACGTTGTTCTGCTTCTCCATAAAGCGTGTTTTGTATGTGTTTTAGCGTTTTGGTACATAAGCTCAAAAACACTAAAAAGACTTGATTTCGAAAATATTGACTTGTTTTCCATATAGCGTGTTTTCCATACTTTTTTTTTTTTTTTTTAGTGTTTCTGTGCCTAATACGCTCATAAACAACCAAATAACACGTTTGTGAGTAATGCCGTTTCGTTATCTACTGTCTGGTGCTTTGCCTTCACTTTAACGTTTTGGAACCTAACAAGGTCGAAAACACTCACAACACAGGATTTTGCTAATGTTGTTCTTTTTCTCTGTAAAAAAGAGTTTTGTAAATGTTTTAGCGTTCTGGTACGTAAGAAGTTCAAAAACTCTCAAAGGACACGATTTTGATAGCTTTTTTTTTCAGTATAGCGTGTTTTCTGTGTTTTTTTTGGGGAGGTTTTGGTATATAAGCTGAAAATCACTTAAAATTTAAGACACGTTTTTGGTAATGTTTTCTTTTCCCAAATAGGTCCCTTTCATTCACTTTAGTGTTTTGGTACCTAATAAGCTCAAAAACACTCACATTACTCATTTTTAGCAATGTTGTTGTGTTTCTTCTTGTCAGGTGCACTGTATGCATTTTAGCGTTTTGGTCCCTAACCAAAACTTGGTCTGGTAACCACTCATAATATGTGTTTTTGGTAATAATGCTGTTTCTCCATATAAAGTGCTAATTATGAATTTTAACGTTTTCGCATCAAAAAAGCGGAAAAACACTCAAAATACACGATTCTGTCAATATCATTTTGTTTCCCATATTGGATATTTTGCTTGCCTTTTTTTTTTTTTTTTTTTATCGTTTTGGTACTTAACAAGCTAAAAGACACTCAAAATACACGTTTTTCATAATGTTGTTCACCTTGAAGAGTCTATTGCATGCGTTTTAATATTTTGGTACATAAGAAGCTCAAAAACACTTAAAAGACACGTTTTCGAAAATGTATTTTTCCAATATTGGATGTTTTCCATGGTTTTTGTTTTTGTTTACGTGGTACACATCAATTACGGTGCAAATTAAGTGGGGAACATATCTATCTGCTGATATCCAAGTCTCTAGAGGTACTCGACAAGGTGGGCTAATATCTCCCTTTTTATTTAACTTTTTTTTACAAAGATTTCATGGATACCTTTTTAGCGTCTAATGGTGGAGTTGTTATTGGTTCCAAGTCTTTTAACGTTTTCAGTTACGCAGATAATATTCTTCTATGTAGTCTAACTGTCACAGTTCTGCAGCAAATGATCAAGGTTTCCAATGAGTATGTAAGTATGTATGTAAGTATGTAAGTAATTATGGCTTGTCCTTTAATCCCAACAAGAATGAATGTATCATATTCGGGGAAGGTTATTTTACGAAGCGTCCTGTATGGCACCTAAATAGAGATATTTTGAAAGAATGTGATGTGCTGAAATACTTGGGAGTGAATCTTTCCCATAGAAAACCTCACGCTCATGTTAGTGAACGCAATAGTGCTTGTAGAAAACCATTTTACGTCTTACAAGAAGCAGGATTGTACAACTTGGAAACTAATGTTGACACAACTTCCTATGTCTGGAAAACTGCAATTAGACCTGTACCGTCATATGGATTGGATACTGTCAAGATTGATAAAACGCGTATGAATGAGTTAGAGTCTATGCAAGGAAAATTTTTTAAGGGTATGTTCGGACTACATAAATACTGTTGAAGTAAAGCCTTATTAAAAGTCCTAAGGATCCCTTCAATTGAGTTCACTGTGGATGCAATGAATATTGACCTATTATGCCAGATTTTTTACAATAACTCAAGACCATGATGTTTTTATACATATTATATTAATAAAGCCTTGAATGAGAGGGAATTCAGTCAAATAGGCTTACTTGGAAGAGCGAAGGATATCTGTTTAAAGTACAATGTAAACCTTATGAAATACCTGTTCGACTCTAGCTATGCAAAGAAGGCCAAATATGAAATAAAACATCAAAGATTTGATAATGGTGGGTTATCTGAGTGTCCGTGCCCTTCTGGCAAGTGACAACTCATTTGACAAGTATGTTCTAAATCTGCTACTTGCTCGATTTTAGTTTTGTTAGTGTAATTTAAAAATAACTTATTTGTATAATTTATAATTCATGTTTTAAGATATCTCTTTTAATGTTCATATTGGTATAATTTTTAAGAGGTTTAAGTAGTTGTAAGATTTCCCTTGTATAATTTTAATTGATTTCTTTCTTTTAATATTTTAAATTTTATAGTGATGTAATCTTAAAACTGGCTTCTTAGTCTCAGACTACTTTTATGAATGACAATGTATTATGTTTTTTTTCTCTCTCTTTTGTAATATGCTTATAGTGTCCCAGGTATCTTCTCTTGAAGGCAAATAAATTATTGTTATTTATTATAAAACTCTAAAACGCGTGAATAGCTCTCTATGTGGATAAACAGAACAACATTACTAGAAACGTATATTTTGAGCATTTTCCACCATAAGAGGTACAAAAACGAAAAAAAAAAAAAATAGAAGCGGAACAGCCTATATGAGAAAACAAGAATATTAGCAAAAGTGTGTATTATGAGTTATTTTTTCAGCTTGTTAGCTTCCAAAACGCCAAAATTCATACATAGCACTCTATATGAAGAAACAACTATAGTACCAAAAACATGTATTATGACTGTTTCTGAGCTTCTTAGGTACCAAAACACCTAGATACATGTAATGCATCCTATATGAGAAAAGAAACCCACATTATTAAAAGCGTGTCTTTTGAATGTTCTGAAGTTTCTTGCATACCCAAATGCTAAACCGCATGCAAAAGTACCCTGTGTGGAGAAAGATTGCAAAAAACTTGTATTTTGAGTATTTTTGAGCTATTTAAGTTCCAAAAAAATCAAAATGCATGCAAAGTACCAATACAGAGCAACGAAACTATATTACCAGAAACGTGTCTTTCGGGTTTCTATAACTGTGTTAAGCAACAAAATTCTAAAACGCATGAAAAGCACCCTTTATGGAGAAATAAATTCACATTACCAAAAAAAAAAAAAAAAACTTGTCTTTTAAATGTCTTCGTGCTTATTACGTACCAAAATGTTAAAATGCATGCAAAACACCCTATATTAAGAAACAGAAAAACATTATCAAAAACGTGTATTTTGAGTATTTTGAGCTATTTTATGCATGGAAAGCACCCCATATGAGGTAACGAAACGACACTACCAGATACGTGTCATTAGGGTGTTTTTCAGCGTATTAGGCTCAAAACGCTAAAAATCATAGAAAACACACTAAATGGGGAAAACAAAAATAAAATAAAATAAAAACGTCTTGATTTTTTTTTTTTAGCTTATGTACCAAAAGTTTAAAACGCTTGAATAGCTCTCTATATGGAGAAACAGCATTACCAAAAAACGTATTTTTCACCATGTTAGATACTAAAATAAAAAGAAAATTAATGAAAAGTACTCTATATGAAGAAACAGAACACTATTTCCAAAAATCGTTTATTATGACTGTTTCTGAGCTTCTTAGGTACCAAAACTCCAAAATGCATACGAAGCACCCTATATGGGGAGAGAAACCCACATTACTAAAAGCGTCTCTTTTTTAGTGTTTTGAGGTTATTACGTACCAAAACGCTAAATCGCATGCAAAAATACTCTGTGTAGAGAAAGATCACTAAAAACGTGTATTTTGAATGTTTTTGATCTATTTATGTCCCCCAAAAATCTAAATGCATGCAAAGCACCAATATAGAGTAACGAAACGACATTACCAGAAACATGTCATTTGGTTGTTTTTGAGCGCATTACACACCAAAAGGCTTTAAAAAAAAAATACACCCTGTATGTGAAAACAAAAGATTATCAAAATTTGTCTTGTTTTTTTTTTTTTTAGCTTTTTTTGTACCAAAACGCTGAAACACGTGAATAGCTTTCTATATAGAAAAACAGAACAACATTATCGAAAATGTGTATTATGAGCGTTTTTGACCTTGTCAGGTACCAAACGCCAAAACGCTTGTAAAACACCCCATATAGGGAAACGAAACGATATTACCAGAAACGAGTCATTTGGGCGTTTATCAGCGTGTTAGGCAACAAAACGTTAAAACGCATGAAAAGCATCCTATATGGATAAATAGAATCACGTTACCAGAAACATGTGTTTTAATTGTTTTCATACTTATTAGATTCCAAAATCCTAAAACGCAAACAAAACAGTGAATATTGAGAAACAGAATAATATTAACAAAAACATGTATTTTGATCTTTTTAAGCTTGTTAGCTATCAAAACGCCAAAATGCATGCAAATTATACGACATAAACGAAATGATATTACCATATGTGTGTATTACGAGTGTTTTTGAGCTTCTTGTGTATCAAAAGGCTAAAACGCGAGAATAACACTCTGTATGGAAAGAGAGAATGGCATTATCAAAAACGCGTATTATAAGTATTTTTCACTTTGTATGGAAACACCAAAATGCATCTGTCGTGCTTTTATGTTGCACGATCTTGCTGCGTCCCTAATCTCGAACACTGGCTTTTGTGTGTTCAAGGGAACGCGTTTAATTTTTTTTTCTTAATTTTACTTATATATATATATATATATATATATATATATATATATATATATATATATATATATATATATATATATATATATATATATATATATATATATATATATATATATATATATATATATATATATATATATATATATATATATATATATATATATATATATATATATATATATATATACACACACAATGATAAATCACATCCTGAACAAACTCGCAACTCCTAATCAATGAAAAAAGACATCCTACACCTACCCAAGCCAACATTTTTCTCTGACTGCATTACAGCTGTCTGGCTCTACTTGCTGGTACTGTGACAGGCGGCTTGCCCTTTCAGACTCTTTCTGGTCTGACAGCTCTGTCTAGCTTGTCTCTGTCTGCTTCTGCTATTCCCGTCTCCTACACCTCATAATATACACGTGATATTAGAGCGATCCTTTGCCCCAACAAGGCTTCCGTTGCTGTAAGATTAAATTTCCAAAACTTTGATCATAGGGTTAATTTTTTCTACAATTTTCAATAAGTTTCATTTTCGAGTAACTATATTTATTTTCTCATACTTTGATCATACGGTTCAGTTTCCTATATTTTCCGTAAGGTCCATTTTAAAGTAACTATATTTATCTACCCATACTTCGATCATACAGTGTAATTTCCCTTAACTTTCAATAAGGATCATTCTCGAGTAACTTTGGTAATCGGAACTACTAATCAGGAACAAAGAGGCAGCGTTTCCTAGGGTGTGCCGGCTGTTCGTATTGTCCACGTCCTCTGCTTCTTGCGTATGCTAATTTAATGATAGCCACATCGGGTGTTCGTTCCCTCATCCGTGAATGTGGTGCAGGGCGTGGGTTTGGAAGGCCCGCTCCATGCTGCCGGAACCAGGGGAGCCATAGGTGCGGCCCTCACCCACGCAAGCGAACACCAGGGTGACCCCAACAGCCAGCACTGTCCATAACCAGTGGTACCAGTCCGGGTCCCGGGAGGCTGATGGTTTTATCGGGAGCTGCAGGTTATCTTTACATTGTGTAGAGACAAAGGTGCCCATCCATAGCCGCTGGGAAGGCATATATTAGCAGAATTCATATCTTCAAAGTTTAAAAATAGAGATTTTGTAGAGAAAACAAAATATAACATTCAACATCTTGACAGGAAGAAGAGAGATCAACAAAAATCATATTTTCCACATCATTTGTATCATACGCCAGAGAAATCAGTTCTGAGTATTCTCAATGTGACTAGAGGTTCGATGTAGGCAGAAAACGCTTATATTTATAATGAAAAAATGGATGGAGGTCATCCTGCAGACATCATGTGTTGGCGGAAATTCCCCTAAAAGTGTAAATAGCAGCCCGAGTTTGTAATGCAGTCACTCGTATCAGCTTTGGGTAAACTTGTACTCTTTAGATGAATAAACTCTTTACTCTTTACTTTACTTTACTCTCTTACTTTAAGAGTAAAGACTTTAAAATCTTTACTCTTCGAGATGAATAAACATTTCATTCAGCGCTCAAATAATGTGTAGAGGGAACAGTACTTATTTCAAAGCATGTACTTTCATCATGATTTTTAATCACATCATAAGAACTACTGCAATGGATTTAATGGCCAACTGGGCAACATCACAGTCTCCCAGATAAGTAATGCCATTGACAATTATGCATTGACAATTTTTTTTTGTTCCATTTATATTCTCTCAATCACTTTAAGTAGCAAGTTTTGAGTTTTTAGTACATGATGAACGATTGTTAGTATTTTAACTATATCACTTACTAATTGCAAATTTTACAATAGCAAGTTTTGAGTTTTTAGTACAAGATGAACGATTGTTAGTATTTTAAGTATATCACTTACTAATTGCAAATTTTATATTAACTTATCCCTTCCTTGCTTTATGAAAATACAACACTAAAGCAATCAGGCATGAAATTATGAGTGCGTTGCGTGGAATGCTTCTCTCTCTCTCTCTCTCTCTCTCTCTCTCTCTCTCTCTCTCTCTCTCTCTCTCTCTCTCTCTCTCTCTCTCTCTCTTTCTCTCTCTCAACTGAGTCATTTTCTTTTCTATCTCTGCTAATTTAGATCGCATTATATGTTTCCAAAGCCGTTATGTTACAATGTGGTTCTTAGCTCTTTGTTACAAGGAAATTACACTGTTTAACTTGATATTATATTGGTCTATACTTGATCAAGACTATCTATACCGTGACATTGGTGGCTTTTTATCATGGGTTCATATCATCCTCGTATACAAGGCACGATATTTTCCACTAATCAGCCTCTTAGATTCAGGTGTCACGCTCAGTCCTTCTATATCAGGGATGTAATTACACTAAGGCAAAGCAAACAATCTGATAAGGGAACACCATAAGCTATGCACTTTCGTTTAGACCTGAAGTCATCATCATGATTAATCATCACATCTTGCTCACAACTTGGTGAATATGACGCTTTGAAATGTGTTCATTTTGTCATCTGACTAATCATTCTTCTCATCATGATCATCTTCAGAGAATTATTTTCTGTATCACTATCCGCAATGTTCTTCAGCAATTTAGTTTCCCCTGTTTCACCTTAAAGCTCCTCTGTAACTCTCATTTCTCTGTGTAGGGGTGTTAGTTCTTTAGATATCTGTATTTAATCTGTAAGCAGTATTTCATATCCCTTATGCTAACATACCTTATCTTCACTCTGCCCCACTGATCGTCGTTTGTTCATCCTTAGCTACCAAGCAAGACTCCTACACTAGTTTAGTTGTCATCTCTCGACGAAATCATTGTATTAAACTTCCTTTTCTCATACAATATCATAAAGCACTGTCGAGGATAGTTAAATATTTTCACGTGAATAACACTAATTGTTAACTTGACCGTCTTGTGTAGTTGCCACATAGTTTAGAGTCATGGTTTTCACTGGGAACATTGTGGTGAGTAGATTGTTAGGCTGTTCATTGCTTACTTTAGTTAATTCAAAGTGACGTGTATTGTACACCACAAGATTCGTCGGCCAACCAGCAGATGCGGGTGGACGAGGTCTGCCAGCTGCTGGTGTAAAGGGCCAGCTGGGTTAGTGGGTAATGTGTGTATTCGTCCATCTTCCCTGACTCCTCCGTTGCCTCACGCGCCCGAGCGCACGCACACACACGCTCAGGTTTCTCTCTCTCTCTCTCTCTCTCTCTCTCTCTCTCTCTCTCTCTCTCTCTCTCTCTCTCTCTCTCTCGTCCAAACTCAGTTCTTCAGCAGAATGTTGTGCGCCTCGCCGTGCATAACCCAGTGGCACGCATCCATTGGTTCGCATTCCAGAAGCAGTTTCCCTCAAGCCTCTCCTGTTTCAGTATCCATGCCAGCCAGTCAGCCTGAACCAGCCGCCAGCGTACTGTAGAGGCAGATTGATGCATTATTGACTAAGAAACTGTTTTTGGTAACAATGAACTCTTGTTATATTATGATAAAATCGTAATGTTCAAAATCAAGACGAATGAAATAATACACAATTCGTATCGTCGACAACGTTCGGCAACCAATGGCGGGGAAGTAACACTACCAGTATGTGAGGCAGCAAACGACACAATTGATGGGCGCTGGGGTGTGTGAAGAGGGCGTCGCAGCAAGCACAGCGACCTGGCCGCTTCCTACCAGTTCCAGTATGAATATCCCTCCCTCAGTCTGCCACGCACTGTCACTCGGTTAATTTCTCGTTGCTCGTCTGGAAGTCTCTGAAGGATTTTTGTTACAGTACGAGTACAGTACAGACATGTCTAGTCCAGCAGCCAGGCGGAAACGACATCCGTATACGCAGAAATACATAGAAAATAGGAAAGTGACCCGTTGTTTAAAAGTTGGCTGACAAGAAGCGACAAGGACCCTCTGTATTTTTATTGTAAATTGTGTAATTCTAACGGAAAGGAGGGCAAATCAGGAACAGAAAAGCATGCTGCTGGAGCAAAACATAAGATAGTTGAAAGTGCAAAACGTACAGTTAGTATACTTGATATGCCTAGTTTTAGTGGAGAAAGGCATGCTGAAAAAAACAAGTGAAAGAAGCAGAAATACGGTTGGCTGCAGTAGTGAGCGAGCTAAATCTTCCATTTCTATCGTTTCAGTAGACACCTGTCGAAACGATAATTATTCCGAGTGAGTCTCCATCTGGGGAGTCTCCATCTGGGGAGGGGACCATAAATGTCCCCAAGTCGGACTGCCTTTCTGTCGACGACCCTAAGTGTCTTGACATCCCCCTCAACTTTTTCTTCATTAACTTCTGCAACATTCGCGGTCTAAGATCTAATTTTCAATCTGTAGAACACCACCTCTCCTCTTCTAAACCTCATCTTCTTTTCCACACTGAAACTCAGGTGTCTGAGGCAACTGACAGTTGCCACTTTTCTGTTCCCTCCTACTTTCTCTATCCTCATTTTTGATCCAAAGCTGGATGTTGCGTTTATGTGCGCAATGATTAACCTGCTCTTGTGCCCACGCTCTTGAATCTTCCGAGTTTTCTACCATCTGGCTACGACTACAGTCACTCTCAAACTAAATTTATCTGTGCTGTACACCTTTCACCTAACTCCTCTGACTATAAGAAATTCTTTGACTACTTAACTTCCAAAGTGCAGCACATTCTTACTCTCTTCCCTTTTGCAGAGATCTCCATTCTTATAGACATCAATGATCACCACCAGCTTTGGCTCTCCTCTCCCTTCACTGACCATCCTGGTGAACTAGCCTTCATCTTTGCTATCCTCCACGACCTAGAGCAATTGGTACAACACCCTACCCGTATTCCTGACCGTCTTGGAGATACGCCCAACATTCTTGAACTTTTCCTGACCTCTAATCCTTCTGCTTATGCTGTCACCCTTTCTTCTTCGTTGGGCTCCTCCGATCACAATCTCATATTTTTATCTTGTCCTATCGCTCCAATCCCTCCTCAGGATCCCCCTAAGCGAAGGTGCCTCTGGCGTTTTGCCTCTGCTAGTTGGGGGGACCTGAGGAGGTATTTTGCTGATTTTTCTTGGAATGACTACTGCTTCCGTGTCAGAGACCTGTCTTTGTGTGCTGAGCGCATAACAGAGGTGATAGTGCCTGGCATGGAGGCGTACATTCCTCACTCTTTTTCTCGACCTAAACCTTCCAAACCTTGGTTTAACACAGCTTGTTCTCGTGCTATACATGATAGAGAGATGACCCCACAAAAGGTATTTAAGCCTTCCATCACCAGAATCTCATGCACTTTATATTTCTACCTGGAACCATGCCAAGTCTGTTCTCCAACTAGCCAAAAACTCCTTCATTAACAGAAAGTGTCAAAACCTTTCAAGATCTAACTCCCCTTATGACTTCTGGCATCTAGCCAAAAATATCTCCAATAACTTTGCTTCTTCTTCCTTCCCTCCTTTATTTCAACCAGATGGCACCACTGCTATCACATCTATTTCTAAAGCTGAACTCTTCGCTCAAACCTTTGCTTAAAACTCTACCTTGGACGATTCTGGGCTTATTCCTCCCTCTCCTTCACCTTCTGACTACTTCATGCTACCTATTAAAATTCTTCGCAATGATGTTTCCATGCCCTTGCTGGCCTAAACCCTCGGAAGGCTTATGGACCTGATGGGGTCCCTCCTATTGTTCTCCGAAACTGTGCCTCCATGCTTGCACCTTGCTTAGTCAAACTCTCAGCTCTGTCTGTCAACATCTACCTTTCCTTCTTGCAGGAAGTTTGCCTACATTCAGCCTGTTCCTAAAAAGGGTGACCGTTCTAATCCCTCAAACTACCGTCCTATTGCTTTAATTTCCTGCCCATCTAAAGTTTTTTAATCCATCCTCAACAGGAAGATTCTTAAACATCTATCACTTCACAACCTTCTATCTGATCGCCAGTATGGGTTCCGTCAAGGCCGCTCTTCTGGTGATCTTCTGGCTTTCCTTACTGAGTCTTGGTCATCCTCTTTTAGAGATTTTGATGAAACTTTTGCTGTTACCTTGGACATATCAAAAGCTTTTGATAGAGTCTGGCACAAAGCTTTGATTTCCAAACAACCCTCCTATGGCTTCTATCCTTCTCTCTGTAACTTCATCTCAAGTTTCCTTTCTGACCGTTCTATTGCTGCTGTGGCAGACGGTCACTGTTCTTCTCCTAAATCTATTAACAGTGGTGTTCCTCAGGGTTCTGTCCTGTCACCCACTCTCTTCTTATTATTCATTAATAATCTTTTAAACCAAACTTCTTGTCCTATCCACTCCTACGCTGATGATACCACCCTGCACTTTTCCACGTCTTTTAATAGACGTCCAACCCTTCAGGAAGTAAACATTTAGTGCAGGGAAACCACAGAACGCTTGACTTCTGATCTTTCTAAAATTTCTGATTGGGGCAGAGCAAACTTGGTATTGTTCAGTGCCTCAAAAACTCAATTCCTCCATCTATCAACTCGACACAACCTTCCAGACAACTATCCCCTCTTCTTCGATGCCACTCAACTGTCTCCCTCTTCTACACTGAACATCCTTGGTCCGTCCTTTACTTATAATCTGAACTGGAAACTTCCCATATCATCTCTACCTAAAACAGCTTCTATGAAGTTAGGTGTTCTGAGACGTCTCCACCAGTTTTTCTCACCGTTCCCAGCAGCTAACTCTGTACAAGGGCCTTATCCGTCCATGTATGGAGTATGCTTCACATGTCTGGGGGAGGTTCCACTGATACTACTCTTATACAAAGGGTGGAATCAAAAGCTTTTCGTCTCATCAACTCCTCTCCTCTAACTGACTGTCTTCAGCCCCTCTCTCATCGCCGCAGTGTTGCATTTCTAACTGTCTTCTACCACTATTTTCATGCTAACTGCTCTTCTGATCTTGCTAACTGCATGCCTCCTCTCCTTCCGCGGCCTCGCTCCACAAGACTTTTTTCTTTCTCTCACCCCTATTCTGTCCACCTCTCTAACACAAGAGTTAACCAGTATTCTCAATCATTCATCTCTTTCTCTGGTAAACTCTGGAACTCCTTGCCTGCTTCTGTATTTTGCACCTTCCTATGACTTGAATTCCTTCAAGAGGGAGGTTTCAAGACACTTATCCTTCAATTTTTGACTACCGCTTTGGACCCTTTTTATGGGACTGGCATTTCAGTGGCCTTTTTTGTTTTTTTTTTATTGGATTTTTGTTGCCCTTGGCCAGTGTCCCTCCTACATAAAAAAAAAAAAAAAAAAAAAAAATGCGGATAAACTTGTTCCCGCTATACAACTCCGATGTGGCACAGAAACTGAAGTGCGGTAAAACAAAATATACAGCCATCGTGAAGACTGTCCTTGATCGAAAGGAGTGTGATGAGTTGCACAATATTTTACATCTTAGTAGTACATCTTAGAGAAAATTGTTTCTCTTATAGTGGATGTCAACAGACCAGGGCTGCATAAAACCTCTTGTGGTTGTTGCACAAGTTGCCACTCAGGAAAAAATTAGGGTTAATTTTTTACTTTAGTTCCCTTAAAAATGACAGTGCTGAAAGTCTTTATGAATGTGCCAAGAGTATGTTTAAACACATGAATAGCAAAGAATATGGGAAAAAAAAAAAAAAAAAAAAAAAATATATATATATATATATATATATATATATATATATATATATATATATATATATATATATATATATATATATATATATATATATATATATATATATATATATATATATATATATATATATATATATATATATATATATATATATATATATATATATATATATATATATATATATATATATATATATATATATATATATATATATATATATATATATATATATATATATATATATATATATATATATATATATATATATATATATATATATATATATATATATATATATATATATATATATATATATATATATATATATATATATATATATATATATATATATATATATATATATATATATATATATATATATATATATATATATATATATATATATATATATATATATATATATATATATATATATATATATATATATATATATATATATATATATATATATATATATATATATATATATATATATATATATATATATATATATATATATATATATATATATATATATATATATATATATATATATATATATATATATATATATATATATATATATATATATATATATATATATATATATATATATATATATATATATATATATATATATATATATATATATATATATATATATATATATATATATATATATATATATATATATATATATATATATATATATATATATATATATATATATATATATATATATATATATATATATATATATATATATATATATATATATATATATATATATATATATATATATATATATATATATATATATATATATATATATATATATATATATATATATATATATATATATATATATATATATATATATATATATATATATATATATATATATATATATATTTTTTTTTTTTTTTTTTTTTTTTTTTTTTTTTTTTTTTTTTTTTTTTCTTTTTTATGTAGGAAGGACACTGGCCAAGGGCAACAAAAATCCAATAAAAAAAATATGCCCACTGAAATGCCAGTCCCATAAAAGGGTCAAAGCAGTGGTCAAAAATTGATGAATAAGTGTCTTGAAACCTCCCTCTTGAAGGAATTCAAGTCATAGGAAGGTGGAAATACAGAAGAAGACAGGGAGTTCCAGAGTTTACCAGAGAAAGGGATGAATGATTGAAAATTCTGGTTAACTCTTGCGTTAGAGAGGTGGACAGAATAGGGGTGAGAGAAAGAAGGAAGTCTTGTGCAGCGAGGCCGCGGAAGGAGAGAAGGCATGCAGTTAGCAAGATCAGAAGAACAGTTAGCATGAAAATAACGGTAGAAGACAGCTAGATATGCAACATTGCGACGGTGAGAGAGAGGCTGAAGGCAGTCAGTTAGAGGAGAGGAGTTGATGAGACGAAAAGCTTTTGATTCCACCCTGTCTAGAAGAGCAGTTTGAGTGGAACCCCCCCCAGACATGTGAAGCATACTCCATACATGGACAGATAAGGCCCTTGTACAGAGTTAGCAGCTTGGGGGTGAGAAAAACTGGTGGAGACGTCTCAGAACACCTAACTTCATAGAAGCTTTTTTAGCTAGAGATGAGATGTGAAGTTTCCAGTTCAGATTATAAGTAAAGGACAGACCGAGGATGTTCAGTGTAGAAGAGGGGGACAGATGAGTGTCATTGAAAAAGAGGGGATAGTTGTCTGGAAGGTTGTGTCGAGTTGATAGATGGAGGAATTGAGTTTTTGAGGCATTGAACAATACCAAGTTTGCTCTGCCCCAATCAGAAATTTCAGAAAGATCAGAAGTCAAGCGTTCTGTGGCTTCCCTGCCTGATATGTTTACTTCCTGAAGGGTTGGACGTCTTTGAAAAGACGTGGAAAAGTGCAGGGTGGTATCATCAGCGTAGGAGTGGATAGGACAAGATAGGTTTAGAAGATCATTAATGAATAATAAGAAGAGAGTGGGAGACAGGACAGAACCCTGAGGAACACCACTGTTAATAGATTTAGGAGAAGAACAGTGACCGTCTACCACAGCAGCAATAGAACGGTCAGAAAGGAAACTTGAGATGAAGTTACAGAGAGAAGGATAGAGACCGTAGGAGGGTAGTTTGGAAATCAAAGCTTTGTGCCAGACTCTATCAAAAGCTTTTGATATGTCCAAGGCAACAGCAAAAGTTTCACCAAAATCTCTAAAAGAGGATGTCCAAGACTCAGTAAGGAAAGCCAAAAGATCACCAGTAGAGCGGCCTTGACGGAACCCATACTGGCGATCAGATAGAAGGTTGCGAAGTGATAGAATAGATAGATGTTTAAGAATCTTCCTGTTGAGGATAGATTCAAAAACTTTAGATAGGCAGGAGATTAAAGCAATAGGACGGTAGTTTGAGGGATTAGAACGGTCACCCTTTTTAGGAACAGACTGAATGTAGGCAAATTTCCAGCAAAAAGGAAAGGTAGATGTTGACAGACAGAGCTGAAAGAGTTTGACTAAGCAAGGTGCAAGCACGGAGGCACAGTTTCGGAGAACAATAGGAGAGACCCCATTAGGTCCATAAGCTTTCCAAGGGTTTAGGCCAGCGAGGGCATGGAAAACATCATTGCGAAGAATTTTAATATGTGGCATGAAGTAGTCAGAGGATGGAGGAGAGGGAGGAACAAGCCCAGAATCCTCCAAGGTAGAGTTTTTAGCAAAGGTTTGAGCGAAAAGTTCAGTTTTAGAAATAGATGTGATAGCAGTGGTGCCATCTGGTTGAAATAGAGGAGGGAAAGAAGAAGAAGCAAAGTTATTCGAGATATTTTTGGCTAGATGCCAGAAATCACGAGGGGAGTTAGATCTTGAAAGGTTTTGACATTTTCTGTTAATGAAGGAGTTTTTGTCTAGTTGGAGAACAGACTTGGCATGGTTCCGGGCAGAAATATAAAGTGCATGAGATTCTGGTGATGGAAGGCTTAAGTACCTTTTGTGGGCAACCTCTCTATCATGTATAGCACGAGAACGAGCTGTGTTAAACCAAGGTTTAGAAGGTTTAGGACGAGAAAAAAAAAGTGATAATGTACGCCTCCATGTCAGACACTATCACCTCTGTTATGTGCTCAGCACACAAAGATGGGTCTCTGACACGGAAGCAGTAGTCATTCCAAGGAAAATCAGGAAAATACCTCCTCAGGTCCCCCCAACTCGCAGAGGCAAAACGCCAGAGGCACCTTCGCTTATGGGGATCCTGAGGAGGGATTGGAGCGATAGGACAAGATACAGATATGAGATTGTGATCGGAGGAGCCCAACGGAGAAGAAAGTTTGACAGCATAAGTAGAAGGATTAGAAGTCAGGAAAAGGTCAAGAATGTTGGGCGTATCTCCAAGACGGTCAGGAATACGAGTAGGGTGTTGCACCAATTGCTCTTGGTCATGGAGGATAGCAAAGTTGTTCACCAGGATGGTCAGTGAAGGGAGAGGAAAGCCAAAGCTGGTGGTGAACATTGAAGTCTCCAAGAATGGAGATCTCTGCAAAAGGGAAGAGGGTCAGAATGTGCTCCACTTTGGAAGTTAAGTAGTCAAAGAATTTCTTATAGTCAAAGGAGTTAGGTGAGAGGTATACAGCACAGATAAATTTAGTATGAGAGTGACTCTGTAGTCGTAGCCAGATGGTGGAAAACTCGGAAGATTCAAGAGCGTGGGCACGAGAGCAGGATAAGTCATTGCGCACATAAACGCAGCATCCAGCTTTGGATCGAAAATGAGGATAGGGAAAGTAGGAGGGAACAAAAAAGGGGCTACTGTCAGTTGCCTCAGACACCTGAGTTTCAGTGAGGAAAAGAAGATGAGGTTTAGAAGAGGAGAGGTGGTGTTCTACAGATTGAAAATTAGATCTTAGACCGCGAATGTTGCAGAAGTTAATGAAGAAAAAGTTGAGGGGGGTGTTAAGACACTTAGGATCGTCGACAGAAAGGCAGTCCGACCTGGAGACATTTATGGTCCCCTCCCTAGATGGGGACTCCGAGGCTGGTGTAGGAGTCGCCATGATGATTTTAAAATTTTTGAGTGAAGGGTGTGTGTGTTATTAGGTGCTTGTATTTTTGTGTGGAGGAAGAGAGTTGTCTTTAGAGGGCAGGCTGTGACTGCCCCCTTGTGTTGTGAGACACAAAGGGAAACGTTCAGTGAGGTGACAGCTGGGTTTAATGATAAGTTCACAGCACCCCCTGAACAGTGCTTTAGACCTCACTGGGAGTAATTATCGTTTCGGCAGGTGTCTACTGCCTCCTCCTATATATATATATATATATATATATATATATATATATATATATATATATATATATATATATATATATATATATATATATATATAGTTATATTTAATATGAGTGTTTTTGAGCTTGTTAAGTACCAAACGCTAAAGTGCATGCAAAGCATTCTATATGGAAAAAGAAAACATTACCAAAAACGTGTCTTGAGAGCTTTTCAGTTATTTACGTTCCAAAACTCAAAAGAGCATGGAAAACACACTACACTAAAAAAAACAAAGCAATTCCATCAAATCATGTATTTTGAGTGTTTTTGAGTTTCTTACATCCAAAAGTGCTAATACGCATACAAAACACACTTTCTGGAGAAACAGATTAAGAAAAACGTGTTTTGTGTATTTTTTAGCTTGTTAGGTAACAAAACGCTAAAACACCCTATATTGGGTAATGAAACGGCATTACTAGAAACGTGTCATTTGGGTAACTTATGAGCACATTAGGCACCAAAACGCTAAAAAAAATATATATACTCGTATATATATCGATACCGTGTCTTTTGAGTAGTTTTAAGCCTCTTACGTACAAAAACGGTAAACCACATGCAAAACACCCTTTATAAAGAAACAGAACATTATGAAAAGCGTGTATTTTGAGTGTCTAGGTACAAAAACGCTAAAAATGCATGCAGAATATCCACTATAGGAAACTAAACGATTTTAACAGAAATGTATATCATGAGTCTTTTCAGCTCCTTAAGTACCGAAACGCTAAAACAAATGAATAGCAATCTATATGGAGGGAAAGAACAACATTACCAAAAAACGTGTAGTATGAGTGATTACCACCACGGTAGAGACTAAAACGCCTAAAAGCATAGAAGCACAGTATATGAAGAAACAGAATAACATTGGTAAGAACGTGTAATATTAGTGTTTTTTCAGCTTTTTAATTACAAAAACACTAAATTGCATGCCAAGCAGTTTATTTAGGAAAATAAAACATTAACCTGTAAGAGGGAGTTAGGAATAGGTAAAAAGGCGAGGACTTGGTCACCCTCTTTGAAAGTTCAGACACGTTTTTTGTAATGATCTTCTTTTACCCATTATAAAGTAATATTCTTATGTTTTAGTGTTTCAACACCTAAGAACCTTTAAAACACTCATCAGAAAAGTTTGTGGTAATATCGTTTAGTTTACCCATATTGGCTAATTTTCATGTAGTTTAGTTTTTTTGTTATCTAATAAACTCAAAAACCTCGAAATAAAAAAAAAAACACACTTTTTTGGTATTGTTGTTTTGTTCCTGCAGAAAGTTTGTTTTGTATGTAATTTAGAGTTTTGGTACACAAGAAGATCAAAAACACTGAAAATACACTTTTTTGATTAAATGTTTCTGTTTCTTCATACAGCGTGTTTTGCATGCATTTTTGGGTTTAGGTACGTAAGAAGCTGAAAAAAAAGTCAAAAGCCACATGTTAGGTAATGCTTTCATTTCAATATAAGGTGCTTTACATGCACTTTCACATTTTAAAATGATCAAAATCAGTGATAATACAGGTTTTTGGTAATGTAGGTGTGTTTCTTCATATAATGCTCTTTGTATGCATTTTGGCGTTTTGGCACCTAACATGTTTAATAAGAAATAATGCATTTTTTTGTTAAGAATGTTCTGTTTCTCAGTATAACGCTCTATTCATTTATTTTAGCGTTTGAGTACCTAAGGACCTTAAAAAAACACTCAAAATAAACGTTTGAGGTAATATCGTTTAGTTTCCCTATATTGGCAACTTTGCATGTGTTTTTGTTACCTAAATACACGTTTTTTTTTTTTTTATCAATTTTGTTATATTCCTACAGAAAGATTGTTTTGTATGCCTTTTATTGTTTTGGTGCGTAAACATCTCAAAAACATTCAAAAGCACACGATTTTGGTAATATTGTTTAGTTATCCCATATATAGAATGTATTCCATGTTAGCGTTTTGGTGCCTAATATGCTAGAAACACAAGAAATTATGCGTTTTTGGTAATGCTGTTTCAAAACCTCATATAGGGTGATTTCCATGTATTTTGGTGTTTTGGTAACTAAAAAGCTAAAAACACTCAAAATACACTTTTTTGATGAAGTTGTTCTGTTTCTTCATAAAAAGGTGTTTTGCATGTATTTTCGGGTTTTAGTAGGTAAGAACGTGAAAAATAGACTAAAGTCACATTTTTGGTAACGTTTTCTTTTACAATATAGTGTGCTTTGCATGCACTTCCACGTTATGGTAACTAAAAAGTTCAAAACCATTCATAATACAGGTTTTTGGTAATATAGTTGTGTTTCTTCATATAGGGTTCTTTGCATGCATTTTGTCGTTTTGGTATGTAACATGGTCAATAAGACTCATAATACACGTTTTTGCTAATTCGATTTCTATTTCTCAATATAGAGTTGTATTAATTTGTTTTAGCCTTCAACACTTAAGAACATTAAGAAACACTCATAAGACATGCTTGTGACAACATCATTTAGATTCTCCATATTGGCTACTTTTCATGTGTTTTGGTGTCATGTTACTAATAAACTCAAAAACATTGAAAACACGTTTTTGATAATGCTGTTCAGTTCCTCCAAAAAGTGTGTTTGCAGGCATTTTAGATTGTGGTACGTGATATGCTCAAAAACACTGAAAAGACACTATTTTAATATTTTTTTTTTATTTATTTATTTATTTTATTTTTTGTTCTAGTTTTTCTATATAGGGTGTTTTCTATGCTTCTTAACGTTTTGGTGCCTAATATGCTCATAAACACACTAATGACACATTTATGGAAATATCAATTCATCAACCAATAAAGAGTGTTTTGCATGCATTTTGATGTTTTGGTACTTAAAAAGCACCAAAACACATAAAATTCACTTTTTTTTTATCAAGTTCTGTTTTTTTTTTCAAAAAGGGTGTTTTGCATGTGTTTTAGCATTTTGGTACGTAAGAAGTTCAAAAACAGTCGAAAGCGACTTTTTTTGGTAATGTTTATTTTTTCCCATTATAGTGTTCTTTCCATGTAATTTGGCGTTTTAGGACCTAACAAATAATAATAAAAAAAAAAAAACATTGGTAATATAGTTCTGTTTCTTCATATAGGTTTCTTTGAATGTATCTTGGCATTTTGAAAGCTGGTGAATAAGACTCATAATACAAGTTTTTGCTAATGTTGTTATGTTTCTCAGTAGAGAGTACTATTTACGTGTTACAGCATTTTGATACCTAAAAACATATAAAAAAAAAAAAGAAAAAAAATCGTAACACACGTTTGTGATTATATCGTTCCGTTTTCCTATATTGGCTACTTTGCATGTCTTTTGTCGTTTTGGTACGTTACAAACTGAAAAACACTTAAAACACACATTTTTGCTAAAGTTAATATTTTCTCCAGATTTTTATTTATTTTTTTTATAGGTATGCATTTATGACGGTTTGGTGCCTAACATGGAGAATCAGACTCATAATACACGTTTTTGGTAATGATGTTCTATTTCTCAATGTAGAGTAATATCCATGTTTCAGTATTTCACCACTATTTTAAAAATCTCATAAGACAGGTTTGTGGTAATATCGCTTAGTTTCCATGTATTTCATACTTTGCATGTGTTTTGACCTTTTGGTATGTAAGAGACTTAAAAACACTCAAAACACACGTTTTTGGTAATGCTGTTGTGTTCCTCAAGAAAGTGTGTTTTGCATGCACTTTAGAGTTTTGGTACGGTAGAAGCTGAAAACACTCAGAAGACGATTTTGGGAATGTTGTTTAGTGTTTTCTACTTAAAATATTTTCCATGCTTTTTTTAGTGTTTTGGTTCCTAATATCCTCAAAAACAAGGAAATGATACGTTTCAGACTATATCGTCTTATTACTCCATAGGGAGTGCTTTGCATGAATTTTAGCGTTTTGGTACCATCAAACTCGAAAAAAAACTCAAAATAAACTTTTAATGAAGTTGTTCGGTTCTCCATAAATAGTGTTTTCGATGTGTTTTAGCATTTGATACGTAAGAAGTTTAAAAACACTCAAAATCCACGTTTTTGGGCTATACTCGTATATATATATATATATATATATATATATATATATATATATATATATATATATATATATATATATATATATATATATATATATATATATATATATATATATATATATATATATATGTGTGTGTGTGTGTGTGTGTGTGTGTGTGTGTGTGTGTGTGTAATGTGTTTTGCATGCACTTTGGTGTTCTGGTACCTATCAAGTTCAAAAACATTCATAATTCAGGTTTTTGGTAAAGTAATTCTGATTCTTTATAAAGGATTCTTTCTTATCCATTTTGTTGTTTCTATATCTAACATGGTGAATAAGACTCATAATACACGTTTTTGGTAATGTTTTTCTCTTTCTCAATGTATAGTGCTATTCACCTGTTTTAGCGTTCCGATACCTAAGAACATCAAAAACACTCATAACACACGTTTGTGATTATATCGTATCATTTCCCTATATTGGCTACTTTGTATGTGTTTTGGCGTTTTGGTGCCTAATAATCAAACAAACAAACAAACAAAAAAAGAAACACTTAAAACGCACGCTTTTGGAAATGTTGTTCTGTTTCGCCAAAAAAAAAAAAAAGGTATTTTACATACATTTTAGAGTTTTGGTAGTAAGATGCTCAAAAACGTTTAAAAGACAGGATTTTTTTATATTGTTTTTTTTTTTTTTTTCATATAATGTGTTTCCCATGCTCTTTAGAGTCTTGATGTGTAATATGTTAAAAAACACATAAATGACACATTTTTGGTAAAGTCGTTTTGTTACCCCATGTAGGGTACTTTGCATACACTGTAGTGTTTTGGTACCTAACAGGCTGAAAAAAATCAACATACACTTTTTTTGATGAAGTCGTTCTGCCTCTCCATGAAGGATAATTTGCATGCGTTTTAGCGTTTTCGCACGTAAGAAGTTGAAAAACTTTAAAAGCCACATTTTTGGTAATGTTGTTTTCTTTTTCAGTATAGCGTGCTTTGCATGGACTTTCGCATTTTGGTACCTAACATGTTAAAAAAAAAAAACATTCATAACGTAGGTTTTTGGTAATGTAGTGGTGTTTCTTCATACAGGTTTCTTTGTATGCATTTTGGCGTGTTGATAGCTAATATGGTGAATAAGACTCATAATACACATTTTTAGTAAAAATTTTCTGTTTTTCAATATTGAGTAATATTAATTTGTTTTATCATCTCATCACCTAAGAACCTTAAAAAACACTCACAAGACACGTTTGTGGTAATATCATTTAGATTTCCCATATTACCTATTTGCATATGTTTAGGCGTTTTGGTATCTAATGAACTGAAAAAAACTCAAAACACACGTTTTTAGTAATGTTATTCAGTTTCTTCAGAAAGGTTTCTCTATGCATTTTGGCGTTTTGGTACTTAACATGGTGAATCACACTCTTAATACACGTTTTTAGTAATGATGTTCTGTTTCTGAATACATGTTTTAACGTTTTAGCACATAAAAATCTTTAAAACACTAGTAAGGCAAATTTGTGGTAATATATATATTTTTTTTTCCATTTTGTTCTCTTTGGGTGTGTTTTGGGGTTTTGGTACCTAATACACTAAAAAAAAAAAAAAAAGAAACACTCAAAACACATGTTTTTGGTAACATTATTCTGTTTCTCCAAAGGTGTTTGCATGCATTTTAGCGGTTTGGTATGTAAGAAGTTCAAAAACACTAATAATATACGATATTGGTAAGGTTGTTTAGTTTTCCCATATAAAGTGTTTTCTTTTTGTTTTTTGGTGCTTAATATGTTCAAAAACATGCAAATGACGCGTTTTGGATTCATTTTGTTGTTTTTGGTACTTAACAAGCTCAAAACACTCAAAATACACTTTTTTGATTAATTTATTAAGTTCTCTACAAATGCTTTTTTTTACATGCGTATTATCATTTTGTTACGTAATTTTTTTTTTTTTTAAAGCTGAAAACACTGAAAACCCACTTTTTTTTTTTATAATGTTTTCTTTACCAATATAATTTGCTTTGCATGCACTTTGGAGTTTCAGTGCCTAATAAGTTCAAAAACATTCATAATACAGATATTTGGTTATGTATTTCGGTTTCTTCATTTAGGTTTATTTGTATGCATTTTGGCGTTTTTGTACACCTAATATATTCTTTGCATGTGTTTTTGCGTTTTGGTTTATAATAAACTGAAAATAACTGTCATAATACACCTTTTTGCTGATGTTGTTCTGTTTCTCAGTATAGAGCACTATTCATTTTGGCGTTTTGATACCAACATGATAGTTACACTCAATGCATGTGTTTGGTAATGATGTTACGTTTCTCAATATAGAGTATTATTGATATGTTTAGCGTTTCACCACCCTAGAACCTTAAAAACACTCATAAGGCTCTTTTAATGTAATATTATTTAGTTTCCCTACATTGGCTATTTTTCATGCGTTTTCTTACCTTGTAAACTTAAAAACACTCAAAACACACTTTTTTTTTTTCTGGTAATGCTATTCTGCTTTTCCAGAAAGTGTATTTTGTATGCACTTTAGAATTTTGGTACCTAAGAAGCTCAGAATCACTCAAAAGACACGATTTTGATAAAGTTGTTTTGTTTTTCCCATATACGGTGTTTTCCATCAAAAACATCAAAAACACTGAAAATACACGTTTGCGAATATATCGTTTTGTTCCTTTATATTGACTACCTTGCATGTGTTTTTGCGTTTCGGTACCCATCAAACTGAAAAAAATGAAAACACACGGCTTTGGATATGATATTCTGTTTCTCCATAATGGGTGTCTGGCATACATTTTAGCGTTTTGGTATATAATAATCTCAAAACACTCAAAGGACACGTTTTCGATTATATTATTTTGTTTTCCATGTAGGGTGTTTTCAATACTTTTTTCGTTTTGGTATCTAATACGCTCAAAAACACCCAAATTAAATAAATGTTTCTAGTAATGTCGTCTTACTATGTCATATAAGGTTGTTTGCATGCATTTTGGCCATTTGGTACCTAAGAAGCTCAAGAACAATGATAACTCACGATTTTCGTTATGTTGTTCTGTTTCTTCTTCTAGTGTTTTTTTGTAAGCCTTTTTGCGTTTTTGTTAATAATGTTCTGTTTCTCAATACAGAGTAATTTTCATGTGTTTTAGCGTTTTAGTTCCTAAGTACCTTAAAAACATTAGGACATGTTTGTGTAATATCGTTCAGTTTCCCCATACTGGCTTCTCTGCATGTGTTTTTGCGTTTTGGTTTATAATAAACTGAGAACAAAAAAACACGTCTTTCGTAATATTGTTCTGTTCCTCTAGAAAGTTTACTTTACATGCTTTTTAGAGTTTCGGTACGTATGAAGTTAAAAAAACACTCAAAAATACAATTTAAGTAATGCTATTTAGTTTTATCATATAGGGTGTTTTCCATGGTTTTTAGTATTTTGGTGCCCAATACGCAACTGACACGTTTCTGGTAATTTTGTTTCATTACCCTATAGAGCGTGTTTTGCATGTATTTTGCCGTTTTGTACCTAACTAGCTCAAAAACACTTAAAATACACTTTTTTGGGTGAAGTTGTTTTGTTTCTCCATACAGTGTGTGTACCATGCATTTTAGCATTTTGGTATGTAAGAAGCTGAAACACACTAGAAAGCCACGTTTTTGTTAAAGTTGTTTTCTTTTCCAATGTAGTGTAATTTATATACACTTTGTCGTTCTGGTACCTAACAATTTCAAAACCATTCATAAATCAGAATTTTGGTAATGTAGTTCTGTTTCTTAATATAGGTTTCTTTGTATGCATTTTGTCTTTTTTGGTGCCTAACATGGCGGATAAGAATCATAATATACGTTATTGATAATGTTCTTCTCTTTCTCAATAAAGAGTAATACCGTAGAACATCGAAAACACTAATAATACAAGTTAGTGATTATATATATATATATATATATATATATATATATATATATATATATATATATATATATATATATATATATATATATATATATATATATATATATATATATATATATATATATATATATATATATATATTTTTTTTTCCATATTGGAATGTGTTTTGGCGATTTGGTACCTAACAAAAAGAAAAAAAAAAAAAACATAAAACCCACGTTTTTGGAAGTGTTCTGTTTCTCTAGAAAGGGTTCTTTGTAGGCGTTTTTGTGCCCACCATGGTGCGTGAAACTCATAATACACCTTTTTGTAATGATGTTCTCTTTCTCGTTATAGAATAATATTCTTTTCTTTTAGCGTTTTAGCACATTATAACCTTTGTGGTAATATAATTTAGTTTCACCACATTGGCTACTTTGCATGTGTTTTGGAGTTTTGGTACCTTACAAACTTAAAAACACGCAAAACACACGTTTTTGGTAATGGTATTAAGTTCCTCCAGAAAGGATGTATTGCATGAATTTTAGAGATTTGGTACGGAAGAAGCTCAAAAACGCTCAAAATACCCTTTTTTGATGGGGTGCTTCTTTTCTCCATAAAGAGTGTTTTGCATGCGTTGAAGCGTTTTGGTACGTAAGAAGCTGGAAAAAAAAAAAAAAGGAAAAAAGCCACGTTTTTTTGTTAATGCTGTTTTCACTTCCAATATAGTGTGTTTTGTATGCACTCACGTTTTGGTACCTAACAAGATGGAAAACATTCATAATACAGGTTTTTGGTAATGTAATTCTGTTACTTCTTTCTATGTATTTAGGCGTTTTGGCACCTAACACGGTGAATAAGACTTATAATACACGTTTTTGTCAATGATGTTCTATTTCTCAATATAGAGTTAAATTAATTCGTTTTAACATTTCAGCACCTAAGAACCTTAAAAATACCGTTTAGTTTCCCCATACTGGCTACCTTCCATGTGTTTTGGCGTTTTGCTAGGTAATACACTCCTCCTGAAAGGGTATCTTGCAGCATTTTAAGGTTTCGGTAAGTAAGAAGCTCAAAAACACTCAAAAGATGCGATTTGGTAATGTTTTTTAGTTTTCCAATATCGGATTTTTTCCATGTTTTTTTTTTTTTAACAATTTGGTGCCTGATGTGCTAAGAAAAAAAAAAAAAAACGCAAATTGATACGCGTCCGGTAATGTCGTTTCATTACCCCATATAGGGTACTTTGCATACATTTTTGCGCTTTGGTACCTAAGAAGCTCAAAAACACTAAAAATACACTTTTTTTTGATGAAGTTGTTCTGTTTCTCCGCAAAGTGTGTTTTGCATGTGTTTTTGACGTTTTGGTACGTAAGAAGCTGAAGTCTAAAGTCTGAAGTCTAAAGCCACGTTTTTGTAATATTTTCTTTTCCAATATAGTGTGCTTTGCATGCATTTTCACGCTTTAATACCTAACAAGTTCAAAAATCATAATACATGTTTTTTTAATAATGTTGAAGTCTCGTTTTTCTTCCTATACGGTTCTTTATATGCGTTTTGGCGTTTTGTTACCTAACTTGCTGACAAAGATTCACAATACACGTTTTAGGTACTGTTCTGTTTCTAATATATAGGGTATTATTTATGTATTTTAGCGTTCTGATACCTAAGAACATCAAAAACACTAGTAACACACGTTTGTGATTCTGTCTTTTCATTTCTCTATTTTGGGAAGTTTGTGGTTTTGGTACCTAACAAACTGAAAAAACACTGAAAACACATTTTTTGGAAATGTTTTTATTTTTCTCCAGAAAGGGTTCTTTGTATGCATTTTGGCGTTTTGGTACCTAACATCGTGAATCACACTTATAATGCACGTATTTGGTAATGATGTTCTGTTTCTCAATGTAGAGTAATATTCATATGTTTTAGCATTTCAGTACCTAGGGTCCTTAAAAACACTCTTCAGACACGTTTGTGGTAATATCGTTTTCTTTCCCCATATTGGCTGCTTTGCATGTATTTTTGCGTTTTGTTACCTAATAAATAAATAGAGAAAAAAATAAAAACACTTAAAGACATGTTTTTGTAATGTTTTTTTTTTTTTTGTATGCATATTAGAGTTTTCGTACATAAGAAACTCAAAAACACTCAAAAGACACGATTTTGGGAACGTTGTTTAGTTATACCATATAGAGTGTTTTCTATGTTTTTTTTTTAACGTTTTTGGTGCCTAATATGCTCAAAAACACTCAAATGACACGTTTCTGGTAACATCGTTTCATTACGCCATATAGAGTGTTTTTTTTTTCATTTAGTTTGGTGCTTTTTTACCTAGCAAGCTCAAAAATATTCAAAATGCGCTTTTTTGAAGTTGTTCTGTTTCTCCATAAAGGTTGTTTTGCATGCGTTTTAGCGTTTTACTACGTAAGAAAAATGAAAAACGCTCAAAAGCCATGTTTTTGGTAATGATGTTTTCTTTTCCAGCATAGTGTGCTTTGCATACACTTTCGGGTTATGGTACCTAACAAGCTAAAAAATTATACATAACTGGTTTTTGGTAATGTATTTGTGCCTCTTCATATAGGATTCTTTGTATGCATTTTACCGTTTTGCTACTTAACATGGTGAATGAGACTCATAAAACATGTTTTTGGTAATGTTCTGTTTCTCAATATAGATTACTGTTCACGTGCTTTAGCCTTCTGATAGCGTGGAACATCTAAAACACTCATAAGACACATTTGTGGTAATATCGTTCTGTTTCCTCATACTGGCTACTTTGCATATGTTTAATCATTTTGTTACCTAATGAACTGGCAAACAATCAAAACACACATTTTTTGGTAATGTTGTTCTGCTCCTCCAGAAAGGGTGTTTTGTATTCATTTTAGAGTTTTGATACGTAATAAGCTGAAAAAAAAAAACACCAAAAAGACATGATTTTGGTGATATTATTTAGTTTTCCTATACTGGGTGTCTTCTATGCTTTTTAGCGTTTAGGTGCTTATATGCTCATAAACACGCAATGACACGTTATTGGTAATATCATTTCATTACCCCATATAGGGTGCATTCCATGCATTTCGGCGTTTTGGTACCTAACAAGCTCAAAAACATCTAAAATACATTTTTTTCAAGAAGTTGTTCTGTTTCTCCTCAAAAGGTGTTTTGCATGAGTTTTAGCGTTTTTGAACGTAAGAAGCTGAAAAACACTCAAAAGTTAGGTTTTTGGTGATGATGTATTCTTTTCTATTACAGTGTGCTTTGCATACATTTTGGCGCTTTGGTAATTAACAAGTTCAATAACATTCATATTACAGGTTTTTGGTGATGTAGATATGTTTCTTCACATATTTTTCATTTTATGCATTTTGTCATTTTGGTAACTAACATGGTGAATAAGACTCATAATACACGTTTTTGTTAAAGTTATTATGTTTCTCAATAAAGTACTATTTACATGTTTTAGTCTTTTGATACCTTTGAACAAAAAAAAAATAAAAAACACTCATGATACACGTTTATGATTATATACTTACGTTTCACTATGTTGGCTAGTTTTCATGTTTGAAGATTTGTTAACTAACAAACTGAAAATACTTAAAACACACGTTTTTGGAAATGTCTTGTTTCTCCAGAAAGGGTTCTCTGTATGCATTATGGCGTTTCGGTATCTAACATGGTGAATCACACTCATAATACACGTTTTTGGTAAAGATGTTTTATTTCTCAATATAAAGTAATATTCATATGTTTTCGCGTTTCAGCACCTAAGAACATTAAAACACTCATATGACATCTTTGTGGTAATATAGTTTTGTTTTCCCATATTGAATATTTTGCATTTTTTAAATGTCGTTCTGTTCCTCCAGAAAGACTTTTCGCATGCTTTTTAGAGTTTTGGTACGTAAGAAGCTCAAAAGCACTCAAAAGACACGATTTGGGTATTGTTTATTTTTCTCATATAGGGCGTTATCCCTGCTTATTGGCTTTTGTCATAATATGGGTTTTTCAATATATAGTTCTGTTTCTTGATAAATTGTACTTTCTATGCGTTTCGGCGTTTTTGTACCTAACATGATGAATAAGAGACAACATTACCAAAAACGTATCTTATAAGATACGTTTTTGGTATTGTTGTTCTGTTTCTCAATGAAATACCATTCACGTGGTTTAACGTTATGATACGTAAGAATATAAAAAAAAACACTCATAATTCACGTTTGTCATTATATCGTTTCGTTTCCCTTTATTAGCTACTTTACACGTCTTTTGGTGTTTTGGTACCTAACAAAATGAAACACTTAAAATACGTTTTTTTTTTTTTTTTTTTATGTTGCATACAAAAAGTTCAAATTGAAGAACACTCAAAATACTTTTTTTTTTTTTTGGTAATGTTCTGTTCAAGAAAAAAAAAACTGTTTTGCAGATATTTTTGTGTTATGAAACGTAGGCTGAAAAACACACACACACACACAAAAAACACGATTTTGGTAATATTGTTTAGTTTTCCCATATGTAGTATTTTCCTGATTCTTTTTTTTTTTATCGATTTAGTGCCTAATATGCTCAAAAATACGTAAATAATGTTTTTCATAATGTCGTTTCATTACCCGATATAGGGTGTTTTGTATGCATTTTGGCATTTTGGTACCTAACAAGATTAAAACACTCACAATACACTTTCATGATGAAGTGTTTCTGTTTCTCCATAAAGGGTATTTTGCATGCGTTTTAGCGTTTTCATCCGTAAGAAGCTGAAAAATAGTCAAAACCCACGTTTTTTAATTTTTTTTTTCCCAGTATAGTAGGCTTTGCAAGTACTTTCACGTTTTGTTACATAATAAGTTCAAAAAGAGTATTTAGGTAATGTAGTTCTGTTTCTTCATATAGGGTTCTTTGTATGCATTTTGGCGTTATGGCACCTGAAATGATCAAATCTCATAATAAACGTTTTTGGTAATGATGTTGTTTCTTAATATAAAGTAATATCCGTGTTTTTGCGTTTCAGCACCTTAGAACCTTAAAAACACTCATTGTGGTAATATCTTTTTTGTTTCTCTACATTAGCTTTTTTTTTTTTTTTGTATTTAGGCGTTTTGGTACATAATGAACAAAAAAAAAAAAAACACTCAAAACACACGTTTTTGGTAATGTTCTACTGTTCCTCCAGAAAGGGTGTTTTACATGCAATTTAGAGTTTTGGTATATAAGAAAATCAAAAACACTCAGAAGACACGATTTAGGTAGGGCCTATTATTGTTTAATTTTCCCTTATAAGATTTATTTATTTATTTTTTTGTTGCTTTTTTAGCCTTTGCTAAAACATACAAAATGAAACGTTTATAGTAATGTTGCTTAATTACAAAATAGAGGATGTTTTTTTGTGCCTAATAAGCTCAAAAATAATCAAATGACACGTTTCTGGTAATGTCATTTCATTACCCAATGTAGGGTGTTTTTCATTCATTTTTGCATTTTGGTACCTAACAAGCTCAATAAGTTCAAAATGCACTTTTTTCATGAATTTGTTCTGTTTCTCCTTAAAGGGTGTTTTTCCATGCGTTTTAGTGTTTTACAACGTAAGAAGCTGAAAAACGCTTAAAAGCCAAGTTTTTTTGGGTTATGCTGTTTTCTTTTCCAATATAGTGTGCTTTGCATGTACTTTCGGATTATTGTACCTAACAATAAAAAAAAAAAAAAACATTCATAATACAAGTTTTTGGTAATGCAATTGTCTTTCACCATATAGGTTTCTTTGTAAGCATTTTAGCGTTTTGGTACCTAACACGGTGAATAAAACTCGTAATGTTGTTCTGTTTCTCAATATAGAATATTCACTTGTTTTAGCTTTCTAATACCGTAGAATATCAAAAACATTCATCAGACACGTTTGTGGCAATATCACTTGGTGATGGTCAGCACTGTGTGGAAGGAGATATTCAATATGGCACAGACACAGATAGATTGAATGATATTCCACCCAATAATGAAGACAAAGGGGACAGTTTGATAATTAGGGAGAATGTTTTGAAGAATAACAATCATCACTCTGTGGGGGGAGATTTTTAGTATGCCATTCAAGCAGACTGGTTGAAAGATCTGCCACTCCCTAATGTAAGTGGAGGGACTGTTTTAGTGATATCACCTGACAAATGACATATCCAATCTTAAAACCAAAAAAAAAAAAAAAACATTGTTCAAAAAGAAGGGTGTTTTGTAAACCCAGTAGTGGATAGGATTATAAATTATAATTATTATGGTACTAGTGAAGAAGATAGGAAAGGTGGAGGTAAAAGAAAAAAAGAGGAAGACAGAGCGAAAGGAATGTGAGACAATTCATCCAACAACCAAGAAAATACTGGAAATAACAGGCAGAGTATTAAGAAAAAGCAGTTAATTTAGTGTGAGTGAGGAGGATCCAGAATTCAAAGCAAGCAACCATGAGAAAGACAGTCTATATAAGGTATAAACAGTTTGGAATTCTAGTTCAGACTTAACCATGATGATCTCAGAACATAAACACACTGACTCAGACAAACGAGAGTTGGCTTGGCATGGCAGCAGGCCTAGCAAGAGAAAGAAGGTGGAAAGCAGCAGACTCGGCAGTGGGTGTAGCACATCAGATCAGAACTTCAGCATCACCATCTGCAACCAAATAGCAACATCAGAACTCCCCTGTGCTACATTCCCGGGAGTGACAGTACTACCTTCACTGATAAGGGGGTTAAAGTGGAAGTCCAGTTCTCCAACCAGCATTCTGTGACTGGAGGAGGAGGAGAACTGTGTATGCCTGTAGCTGGCCGGAATGACTCTGATGACCTGAGGCAAAGCGTGGAGTCACCAAAGGTTTCCACCCCACACAGGAGTCCACCAAGTGCAAGAAAATGGAATCACTTTGAGAATGATTCATTGTAAGGGTCAGGCTGCTGACATTATTATTACTGTAGTTTTTGTTGGGCACGAGAAGTGCTAATATAAGAGAAAGTGAACCTTTTCCCCTTTCTTACCTCTTTCTAGGATGCACCTTATCATTCTGGATTCAAAGGATATGATATTACAGCCTTATTTGATTTATTCTACAAATTTTGGTCTGTACATCCTTGCATTGCTTTCCATCTATTGTCTGTTTATTGTGTTACAGTTAGTGCATCTGTAACTATTGCATAGACCTTCATATTATGATGTCCAAGTTATCAACTATGAAAAAAATTCAGTGAAAGCAAACATTTATCTTTTTATTTTTGGGATTTCAGTTTGGAAGCACCCGTCAGTCACTGTGCTGCTTTATTTTCAGCAACTAAATTACCATGCTTGGCACCGCTGGACATCTCAGCCTCCACCTGTCCGGCTGTCCTGTTGTGCCAGCAGGCACCTGCCACCCACTTGTGGTGGTAACTGTGTTGCCTTGCATTACTTCTCAACTTTGGCAGTGTTTTTTGTTATTGATACACCCCAGTTTATTTACCATTTTAAATTTTTTAATCACTTTGACATTTTTTTCAGGTTTCTTGTTCTCAAATCTTCCAATTCATTAAAAAATTTTAATCTCCACAAGTGCAGTAAAATTCAACTGCATCAATTAAAGTTTTGTGATTTTAACTTTTTTCCCTTGAGAGTTTTTTTTTGTTTGGCGAGTTTTAGTGGTTCACAAAGCAAGCGTTCTCATTGTATGTGCAGTGGGAGGAGGCAGGGTTGTGCCTCCTCCTTTGTGATCCTTCTGTGTGCCAAGGTGTTCTCATGTCAATCTCATGGAGTGTGATAGCCTGAGTGTTGAGGAGGGATGAGTCAGAGATGTGTGATAGTGCTTCTGCCATTATGTCTAAGTTCTGCAAATATTTATTTACTTTTGAAGAGATGTGGGGGTAAAGAAAGGAACTGTGTTGTAGAGGTGACCAAGTGTGACACCTTCACATGGCACGGCTGCATGGAGGGAAGAGGAAAGGAAAATGATGGGGAGGAGAAAGGTGGACTGAATGCTGTGGCTGTGAGAAGATTCTGTATTGAGTGTGGCTTGTGTTTTGAAATACCTGATATATATATATATATATATATATATATATATATATATATATATATATATATATATATATATATATATATATATATATATATATATATATATATATATATATATATATATATATATATATATATATATATATATATATATATATATATATATATATATATGATGAAGTTCTGAGATACAGTATGGGTGAACAGGGAAAACTTCCAGAGTTCTTTCTTTTCTTCGCTTTATTTCTTGCAATATTTCACCTTCACAGAGGGCATCTTCAGGCATTATATGTTGTGGAGTAAGTGTAGAGTCCTCACTCCCATCAGACTCCAGCCATGTGTTGTATCACTGAAGTGCAATGAACATTACAAGCTGCCCCCCAACTTGGATGAAGTTTCTTGAAAACAGTTGTTCCCTGGCCTAAGTATGATTCTTTATAGAGTGTTTTCGTACCTAACAATGTGAAAAACACTCAAAAAGCACATTTTTCTTAATTTTGTTCTTTTCTCCATATAGAGTGCTCTTCAATGCGTCAAATAGGTCTTGGTACCTAAGAAATAAAAAAAAAACACTCATTATAAAAGTTTCTTCTAATGTCTTTTCGTTTCCACATGCAAAGTGTGTTTTGCATACATCTCAGCGTTATGGTACGTAAGTAGCTGAAAATACCCAAAAGAAAATTTTTTGGTTGTCTTGTTCTTTCATATAGGTAGCTTTCAATGTTTTTTTTTTTTTATAACTTTGGTACCTAACACGTTCATCAACACTCAAAAGACATGTTTCTGGAAATGTCGTTTCATCTCCCCATAGATGGTGCTCTGGAGGCATTTTGACGTTTTGGTACATAAAATTATGAAAAACACTCAAAATAAACGTTTTTGGTAATGTTCTGTTTCTCCATATACAGTGGTACTAAATAGTTTTTGCGTTTGGTACCTAAGACGCTCAAAGACACTAATAATACATCTTTCTCGTAATGTCCATTATTTTATCCATATTGGGTGATTTCCATGCATTTTGGTGTTTTTGTTACGTAACAATGTGAAAAATGCTCAAAATATACGTTTTCGGTAATGTTCTTCTGTTTCTTCATATATACATGCGTTTGTGCATTTTGCTACCTAAAAATCTCAAAAACACTGATAAATGAAGTGTCTTTTTATTTCTTTTCGTATCGCCATTTAGGATACTTTGCATGCATTTTTTTTTTTTGTACGTAAGATAAAAAAAAAAAACTTAAAATACACGTTTCTGGTAATGTTATTCTGTTTCTCCATAAAATGTGCTTTGCATGCATTTTAACGTTTTGGTACGTAACTAGCTATAAAAGCTCTCAAAAGACACGCTTTTGGTAATGTTTTGCTTTTCCAAATAGAGAGTTTTCGTTGCTTTTTAGCGTGTTGGTATCTAATATTGTTGTGTTTTTCCAAAGAGAGTATTATTCATGCATTTTCGCGTTTTGGTAAACGTAAAGCTCAATCCAGGGCTATTATATGATAAAAGAAAATTATAAAAAAAGTTAATTTTAGCTTTTTTTTCGGACTGTTATATACCAAACCCTAAAGTGCATCCAAAGACTCATATATGAGGAAATTAAACGACCTTACCAAAAATCTGTTTTTTGAGTGTTTTTCAGCATGTTAGGCACCAAAACGATAAATAATAAGGAAATCACTCTATATGGGAATCCAAAAAAAAAAAAAAAAAAATTGCTGAAAACAAGTCTTTTCAGTGTTTTACGTAGAAAAACGCTGAAACAGATGCAAACCAACCAATATCAAGAAATAGAAAAACATTACCAAAAAAGTATATTTTGAGTGTTTTTGAGCTTGTTACCTACAAAAAACGGGAAAATTGATGCAAACCACTCTATATAAGAAAACAGAAGGACTTTGCAAGAAAAGTGTATAATGAGTTTTTTTCATCAATCAAACGAACCAAAAGGCAAAAAACACACACAAAAAAAAATGCTGAAACTCATGAATAACACTCTTAATTGAGAAACAGAACAACCTTACTAAATGCGTGTATTTTGCGAGCTTTTCACATTCTTAGTTATCAAAACCCCAAATTGCATGCGAAACCACCTTTATGTGAGGAAAAAAATGACATTACCAGAAAAGCGTCTTTTAAGTGTTTTTGAGCGTGATAGGCAATAAAGCACTAAAAAGCACGGCAATCATATTACATTGGAATAACACCAATTTATACCAAAAAACTTGCCTTTAAGTGTTTTTGAGCTCTTTATATAACAAACCGCTAAAACGCATGCAAAACAAACTTTATGGAGAAACAGAATAGCATTACCAAAAACATATATTTTGAGCGTTTTTAATAATGTCATCTATAAAATTGTTTAAATACATGCAAAGAACATTATGTTTGGGAAAGAAAAGGACATTACGAGAAACGTTTATTATGAGTGTTTTTTAAGTTTCTTCAGTAACAAAAAGTTAAAACCCACAAATAACTTTCTTTATTTAGAAAATAAAAAATAAAAAAATAAAAAAAATTGGAATTTTTTTTTTTGTTATTCATCTTCATAGTACCGAGATGCCGAAATTGTGGGAAAATTCAGGGAAATCGTATGAAAAAAGAATATTATCAAAAAAGTTAATTTCAGCTTTTTTTTTCGAACTGTTATGTACCAAACCCTAAAGTGCATGCAAAGACTCCTATATGAAGAAATTTAACGACCTTAGCAAAAATCTGTGTTTTGAGTGTTTTTTAGCATGTTAAGGAAAAAAACGATAAATAATAAGGAACTCACCTCTATATGGGAATCCAAAACAAAGTTACTGAAAACGTGTCTCCTCAGTGTTTTACGTAGAAAAACACTAAAACGGATGCAAAGCAACCAATATCAAGGAATAGAAAAACGTAACTAAAAAGGTATATTTTCAGTGTTTTTGAGCTTATTACCTACAAAAAACGCGAAAATTGATGCAAAACACTCTATATTGGTAAACAAAAGGACATTTCATGAAAAGTGTATAATGATTGTTTTATAGTTCAAAAAAACCACAAGGCAAAAAACGCAAAATCTCGTGTATATCGAGAGGTTTTCTAGATACAAAAATGCTAAAACTCTTGTATAACACTCCTAATTGAGAAACAGAACAACCTTAATAAATGCGTGTATTTTGAGTGCTTTTCACATTCTAAGTTATAAAAACCCCAATTTGCATAGGAAAATAGATTTGTGGGAAAAAAAAATGACTTTACCAGAAAAGTGTCTTTTAAGTGTTTTTGAGCGTGATAGGCAATAAAGCACTAATTAGGAGGACAATCACAATACATTGGAGGAAAACGAATTTTTACCAAGAACTTGCCTTTAAGTGTTTTTGAGCTCCTTATATACCAAAACACTAAAACGCCTGCAAAACACTCTTTATGGTGAAACAGAATAATATTACCAAAAACATATATTTTGAGTGTTTTTGATCATGTTACAAATGAAAACGTTTAAATACATGCAAAGAACACTATTTTTGGGAAACGAAAGGAGATTACGAGAAACGTGTATTATGAGTGTTTTTAAGCTCATTAATTACGAAAAAGCTAAAAGCCACAAATAACACTCTTTATTGAGAAACAATAAATAAATAAAAAAAATACGATATTTTTTTTTCTTTCTTATTCATCTTCACAGGTACCGAGATGCCAAAATTCGGGCAAAATTCAGGAAATTATGTGAAATAAGAACATTACAAAAAAGTTAAATTTACCTTTTTTTTCGGACTATTATGTACCAAACCCCTAAAATGCATGCAAAGCCACCTATATGGGGAAATTAAACGTTTTTGCCTGAAAACGGTCTTATGAGTGTTTTTTAGCATCTTAGGAACCAACACGATAAATAACATGGAAGTCAATCTATATGGGAATCCAAAACAATATTACTAAAAACGTGTCTTTTCGGTGTTTTACGTTGAAAAACGCTAAAACGGATGCAAATTAACCAATATGAAGGAATAAAATAACATTACCAAAAAGGTATATTTTGAGTGTTTTTGAAATTGTTACCTACAAAAAACGCGAAAATATATGGAAAGCTCTCTATATTGGGAAGCAAAAGGACATTACGAGAAACGTGTATAATGTGTGTTTTATAGTTTCACAAGAACTACAAGGCAAAAAACGCAAAAACTCGTGTATATAGAGAAGTCTCTTACATTCCAAAATGCTGAAACTCTGGGACAACACTTTTAATTGAGAAACAAAACAATCTTACCAAATGCGTGTATTTTGAGTGCTTTTCACGTCCTTAGTTACCAAAACCCCAAATTCCATGCGAAACCAGCTTTATGTGGGAAAAAAATGACATTACCATAAAAATGTCTTTTGAGTGTTTTTGAGCATGTTAGGCAATAAAGCACTAAAAAGCAGTGCAATCACATTACATTGAAATAAAACCAATTTTTAACAAGAAGTTGACTTCAAGTGTATTTGAGCTCCTTATATACCAAAACACTGAAATGCATGCAAAATACACTTTATGGTGAAACAGAATAACATTACCAAAAACATGTATTTTGAGTGTTTTTGATCATGTTACCAAGAAAAACGCTTAAATACATGCAAAGAACCCTATTTTTGGGAAACGAAAGGACATTACGAGAAACGTGTATTATGAGTGTTTTTAAGTTCATTAAGTACGAAAAAGCTAAAAGCCACAAATTACACTCTTTATTGAGAAAATAAAAAAAATAAAAAAATAAAAATTTTTTTTTTCATTCTTATTCATCTTCACAGGTAAGGAGGTGCCAAAATTCGGGCAAAGTTCAGGAAATTATATAAAATAAGAACATTATCAAAAAAGTTACAATTAGCTTTTTTTTTGGACTGTTATGTACCAAACCCCTAAATTGCATGCAAAGCCACCTATATGGGGAAATTAAACGTCTTTGCCAGGAAACTGTCTTATGAGGGTTTTTCAGCATGTTAGGAACCAACACGATAAAACCCAAGGAAGTCAATCTATATGGGAATCAAAAACAAAATTACTGAAAACGTGTCTTTTTGGTGTATTACGTAGAAAACGCTAAAACGGATGTAAACCAACCAAAATGAAGAAATAGAATAACATTACCAAAAAGGTATATTTTGAGTGTTTTTGAAATTGTTACCTACAAAAAAAACGCGAAAATGGATAGGACACAAAAGCCACCAAAAATCATGGTAGGCACCAAAACGATAAATAATATGGAAATCCAAAACAAAATTACTGGAAACGTGTCTTTTAAAAGATTTACGTAGAAAAACGCTAAACCGGATGCAAACCAACCAATATGAAGAAATAGAATAATATTACCAAAAAAATATATTTTGTGTTTTCTTGAGCTTGTTACATAAAAAAAACGCGAAAATATATGCAAAGCACTCTATATAAGGAAAAAAAAACATAACGAGAAACGTGTATAATCAGTGTTTTATAGTTTCACCAGAATCACAAGGCAAAAAACGCAAAAACTCGACTATATGGAGAAGTTTCTAAGATACCAAAATACTGAAACTCATGAATAACACTCTTAATCAAGAAACAGAACAACCTTACTAAATGCGTGTATTTTGAGTGTTTTTTTTACATTCTTCGTTACCAAAACCCCAAATTCCATGCGAAACTAGCTTTATGTGGGAAAAAAATCACATTACCAGAAAAGTGTCTTTGAGTGTTTTTGAGCGTGTTAGGCAATAAAGCACTAAAAAGCAGGCAATCACATTACATGGGAATAAAACCAACTTTTACGAAGAACTTGCCTTTTAGTGTTTTTGACACGCATTTAGTAAGGTTTCTCAATTAAGAGTGTTATTCATGAGTTTCAGCATATACACGAGTTTTTGCGTTTTTTGCCTTGTGTTTTTTTTGAACTATAAATTATTTATTATACACTTTTCTCGCAATGTTTCCCAATATAGAGTGCTTTGTATCCACTTTCCCGTTTTTTTTTGTAGGTAACAAGCTCAAAAACACTCAAAATATACATTTTTGGTAATGTTTTTCTGCTTCTTGATATTGGTTGGTTTGTATCAGTTTTAGCGTTTCTCTACGTAAAACACTGAAAAAGACACGTTTTCACTAATTTTCTTTTGGATTCCCACATAGAGTGAGTTCCTTATTATTTATAGTTTTGGTGCCTAACATTCTGAAAAACACTCAAAACACAGATTTCTGGTAAGGTCTTTAATTTCCTCATATGGGACGCTTTGCATGTCTTTTCAGTGTTTTTGGACGTGTTACGCAATAAACCATTAAAAGCCAGGGCAATCAGATTACATAGGAATAAAACCAAATTTTACCAAAAACTTACCTTTAAATGTTTTTGAGCTCCTTACGTACCAAAACCCTAAAACGCATGCAAAATACATTTTATGGAGAAACAGAATTACATTACCAAATATATGTATTTTGAGTGTTTTTGATCATGTTATCTATAAAAACGCTTAAATACATGCAAAGAACCTTATGTTCGGGAAACGAAAGAACATTACGAGAAACGTGTATTATGAGTGATTTTTTAAGTTCTTTCAGTACCAAAAAGCTAAAACCCACAAATAACACTCATTAGAAAAAAAAAAAAAATAATGAATAAAAAAAAAGAAAATGGGATTTAAAAATTTTTTTTTATTAATCTTCATAGGTACCGAGATGCCAAAATTCTGCCAAAATTAAGGGAATTTATGTGGAAAAAAGAACATTACGAAAAAAGTTGAGTGTTTTTCACATACTTAGTTACGAAAATGTCATATTACATGCGAAACTACCTACATGTGGGAAGAAAAAATGACACTTCCAAAAAAGTGTCTTTTTAGTGTTTTTGAGCGTGATATGCACCAAAGCACTAAAAAGCAGACCAATCACATTATATGGGAATAAAACCAACTTTTACAAAGAACTTGCCATTAAGTGTTTTTTAAATCCTTACATACCAAATCGCTAAAACGCATGCAAAACACCCTTTATGGAGAAACAGAATAACATTACCAAAAAACATGTATTTTGTGTGTTTTTGATCATGTAACCTATAAAAACGCTTAAATACATGTAAAGAACCTTATGTTGTATAACAAAAGGACATTACGAAAATCATGTATTATGAGTGTTTTTAAGTTACTTAAGTACCAAAAAGCTAAAATCCACAAATAACACTCTTTATAGAGAGAGAGAAAAAAAATTTCGTTATTCATCTTCATAGGTACCGAGATGGCAAAATTCTGGCAAAAATTAATGGAAATAAAAAAAAAAAAACATTATATAAAAAAATAATTTTAGCTTTTTTCCGGAGTTATGTACAAACCCTGAAGTGTATGCAAATCCACCTATATGGGGAAATTACACGACTTTACCAGAAACCTGTCTTTTGAGTGTTTTTCAGCAATTTCAACAATATTACTGAAAACGTGTCTTTTCAGTGATTTACGTAGAAAAACGCTAAAACGGATGTAAACTAACCAATATGAAGAAATAGAATAACATTACCAAAAAGATATATTTTTATGTGTTTTTGAGCTTGTTAGCTACAAAAAACGCAAAAATGGATGGAAAGCACTTTATATTGGCGAAGAAAAGGACATTACGTGAAACGTGTATGAGTGTTTTATAGTTTGACAAGAACCACAAGGTAAAAAGCTCAAAAACTCGTTAACATAAAGAAGTTTCTTACATACCAAAAAGCTGAAACTCATGAATAACACTTTAAATTTTGAAACAGAAATACATTACCAAATGTGTGTAGAAAAAAGTATCTTACATACCAAAATGCTGGAACTCATGAATAACACTTTTAATTAAGAAATAGAACAACCTTACTAAATGCCTCTATTTTGAGTTTTTTTTCACATTCTTAGTTACCAAAACCCCAAATTCCATGCAAAACTAGCTTTATGTGGGAAAAAAAATGATATCACCAGAAAAGTGTCTTTTGAGTGTTTTTGAGCGTGTTAGGCAATAAAGCACTAAAAAGCAGGGTAATCACATTACATGGGAATAAAAACAACTTTTACCAAGAACTTGCCTTTAAGTGTTTTTCAGCTCATTACATACCAAAACGCTAAAACGCATGCAAAACTCCTTTTATGGAGAAACAGAATAAAATTACCAAAAACATAAATTTTGAGGGTTTTCATCATGTTATCTATAATAACGCTTAAATACATACAAAGAACCTTAAGTTTGCAAAACGAAAGGACATTACGAGAAATGTGTATTATAAGTGTTTTTAAGTTGCTTAAGTACCAAAAAGTTAAAACCCAAAAATAACACTTTATTTAGAAACAAAGTAAGAAAATAAAAAAAATAGGATTTTTTTTTTGTTATTCATCTTCATAGGTACCGAGATGTCAAAATTCTGGGAAAAATCAGGGCTATTATATGATAAAAGAAAATTATAAAAAAAGTTAATTTTAGCTTTTTTTCGGACTGTTCCATACCAAACCATAAAGTGCATCCAAAGACTCCTATATGAGGAAATAAAACGACCTTACCAGAAATCTGTTTTTTGAGTGTTTTTCAGCATGTTAGGCACCAAAACGATAAATAATAAGGAACTCACTCTATATGAGAATCCAAAACAAAATTGCTCAAAACGTGTCTTTTCAGTGTTTTACGTAGAAAAACGCTAAAACGGATTGAAACCAACCAATATCAAGAAATAGAAAATCATTACTAAAAAGGTATATTTTGAGTGTTTTTGAGCTTGTTACCTACAAAAAGCGGGAAAATTGATGCAAAGCACTCTATATTAGAAAACAAAAGGACTTTGCAAGAAAAGTGTATAATGAGTTTTTATACTGCAAACGAACCAAAATGGAAAAAACACAAAAACTCGTGGATATAGAGTAGGTTCCTAAATACCAAAATGCTGAAACTCATAAATAACACTCTTAATTGAGAAACAGAACAACCTTACTAAATGCGTGTATTTTGAGTGCTTTTCACATTCTTAGTTACCAAAAATCCCAAATTGCATGCAAAACCACCTTTATGTGAGAAAAAAATGACATTTCCAGAAGAGTCTTTTAAGTGTTTTTCAGCGTGAGAGGCAATAAAGCACTAAAAAGCAGGGCAACCATATTACATTGGAATAACACTAATTTATACCAAAAACTTGCCTTTAAGTGTTTTTGAGCTCCTTATATAACAAACCGCTAAAATGCATGCAAAACAAACTTTATGGAGAAACAGAATAACATTACCAAAAACATGTATTTTGAGTGTTTTTGATCATGTTATCTATAAAACCGCTTAAATACATGCAAGGAACATTATGTTTGGGAAACAAAAGGACATTACGAGAAACGTGTATTATGAGTGTTTTTTAAGTTCCTTAAGTACCAAAAAGCTAAAACCCACAATAGCACTCTTTATTTAGAAAATAAAAAATAAAAAAAATAAAAAAATAGGAATTTTTTTTTTGTTATTCATCTTCATAGATACCGAGATGACAAAATTCTGGGAAAAGTCAGGGCAATCATATGATAAAACAATATTATCAAAAAGTTAATTTCAGCTTTTTTTTTTTTCGGACTGTTATGTACCAAACCCTAAAGTGCATGCAAAGCCTCCTATATAAGGAAATTAAACAACCTTACAAGAAATCTGTGTTTTGAGTGTTTTTTAGCATGTTAGGCACCAAAACGATAAATAATAAGGAACTCACTCTATATGGGAATCCAAAACAAAGTTACTGAAAACGTGTCTTCTCAGTGTTTTACATAGAAAAACGATAAAACGGATGCAAAGCAACCAATATCAAGAAATAGAAAAACGTTACTAAAAAGGTATATTTTGAGTGTTTTTGAGCTTGTTACCTACAAAAAACGCCAAAATTGATGCAAAGCATTCTATATTGGGAAAGAAAAGGACATTGCAAGAAAAGTGTATAATGAGTGTTTTATAGTTCAAAAGAACCACAAGGCAAAAAACGCACTATATATGTGTATATGGAGAGGTTTCCTAGATACCAAAATGCTAAAACTCATATATAACACTCTTAATTGAAAAACAGAACAACCTTACTAAATGCATGTATTTTCAGTGCTTTTAACATTCTTAGTTACCAAAACCCCAAATTCCATGCGAAAATCGATTGTGGGAAAAAAAAAGACTTTACTAGAAAAGTGTCTTTTGAGTATTTTTGAGCGTGATAGGCAATAAAGCACTAAAAAGGAGGGCAATAACTTTACATTGGAGTAAAACGAATTTTTACCAAGAACTTGCCTTTAAGTGTTTTTGAGGTCCTTATATACCAGAACACTAAAACGCATGGAAAACAAACTTTATAGTGAAACAGAATAAAATTACCAAAAAACATGTATTTTGAGTGTTTTTGATCATGTTACCAATAAAAACGCTTAAATACATGCAAAGAACCCTAATTTTGGGAAACGAAAGGACATTACGAGAAACGTGTATTATGAGTGTTTTTAATTTCCTTTAGTACCAAAAAAGCTAAAACCCAGAAGTAAAACTCTTTATAGAGAAAAAAAAATAAAATAAAGTATATATTTTTCTATTTTCGTTATTCAAATTCATAGGTACTAAGATGTCAAATTTCTGGCAAAATTCTTTGGGAATCGAAAAAAAATTACTGAAAATGTGTCTTTTTGGTGTTGTACGTAGAAAAACGCTAAAACAGATGAAAACCAACCAATATGATGAAATACAATAACATAACCAAAGAGGTATATTTTTAGTGTTTTTGAGCTTGTTACGAACAAAAAAAAGCGAAAAAGGATGCAAAGCAGTACCTATTGGGAAAGAAAAGGACATTACGAAAAACATGTATAATGAGTGTCTTATTATTTTCGGGGAAAAGAACTTTTCGTTCACAAGAACCACAAGGCAAAAAACGCAAAAACTCGTGTATATAAAGAAGTTTCTTAGATACCAAAATGCTGAAACTCATGAATAACAATCTTAATTGAGAAACAGAACAACATTACCAAATGCATGTATTTTGAGAGTTTTTTTCACATTCTTCGCAAAAACCCTAAATAGCATGCGAAATTAGTTTTATGTGGGAAAAAATGACATTACCAGAAGTATCTTTTCAGTGTTTTTGAGCGTGTTAGGCAATAAAGCACTGAAAAGCAGGGCAATCATATTACAATGGAACAAAACTAACTTTTACCAAGAACTTGCCTTCAAATGTTTTTCAGCTCCTTATATACCAAAGCGCTAAAACGCATGTAAAACACTCCTTTATGGAGAAGCAGAATAACATTATCAAAAACAAGTGTTTTGAGTGTTTTTTATTATGTTACCTATAAAAATGCTTAAATACATGCAGAGATCCCCATATTTGGGAAACGAAAGGACATTACGAGAAATGTGTATTATGAATATTTTTAAGTTCCTTAAGTACCAAAACGTTTTTTTTAGGAAACAAGCACACAAACACTTAAAATATACATTTTTGGTAATGTTTTTCTGCTTCTTGATATTGGTTAGTTTGTATCATTTTTAGCGTTTTTCTACGTAAAACACTGAGAAGAAACATTTTCAGTAATTTTCTTTTGGATTCCCACTTAGAGTGAGTTCCTTATTATTTATCGTTTTGGTGCCTAATATGCTGAAAAACACTCAGAAGACATATTTCTTGTAAGGTCTTTAATTTCCTCATATGGGAGGCTTTGCATGTCTTTTCAGTGTTTGTGAGCGTGTTACGCAATAAAGCCCTAAAAGCCAGGGCAATGACATTACATGGGAATAAAACCAAATTATACCAAGAACTTGCCTTTAAGCGTTTTTGAGCTCGTTACATACCAAAACGCTAAAACGCATGCAAAATACATTTTATTAAGAAACAGAATAACATTACCAAATACATGTATTTTTTAGTGTTTTTTTTATCATGTTATGTATAAAAACGCTTAAACACATACAAAAAACCTTATGTTTGGGAAACGAAAGAGCATTACGAGAAACGTGTATTATGAGTGATTTTTAAGTTCCTTCAGTACCAAAACGCTAAAACCCACAAATAACACGCTTTAGAAAAATAAATAAATAAAAAAAAATTGGGATTTTTTTTTTTTTTTGGTTATTCATCTTCATAGGTACCGATATGCTAAAATTCAGCCAAAATTCACGGAATTTGTGGAAAAAAGAATATTATTATAGAAGTTAATTATAGCTTTTTTTTCGGATTGTTATGTACCAAACCCTAAAGTGCATACAAAGCCACCTATATAAGGAAGTTAAAGGACTTTACCAGAAACCTGTCTTTTCAGTGTTTTTCAGCATGTTAGGCACCAAAACGATAAATAATATGGAAATCAGTCAATATGTGAATCGAAAAGAAAATTACTGAAAAGATGTCTTTTCAGTGTTTTACGTAGAAAAACGCTAAAGCGGATACAAACCATCCTATATGAAGAAATAGAATAACATTACCAAAAAGATATATTTTGAATGTTTTTGAGCTTGTTACCTACAAAAAATGCAAAAATGTATGTAAAGCACTCTATATTAGGAAACAAAAGGACATTAGGAGAAACGTGTATAATGAGTGTTTTATAGTTTTAAAAGAATGACAAGACAATAAACGCAAAAACTCGTGTATATAGAGAAATTTCTTAAATACCAAAAATCAATAAATGCATGAATAACACTTTTTTTTTTAGATAAACAGAACTACCTTACCAAATTGTGTATTTTGAGTATTTTTCACATTCTTAGTTACGAAAATGCCAAATTACATGCGAAACTACCATCATTTGGGAAAAAAAATGACATTACTAGAAAAGTGTCTTTTGAGTGTTTTTCAGTGTGATATGCAACAAAGCACTAAAAAGCAGAACGATCACATTACATGGGAATAAAACCAACTTTTACGAAGAATTTGCCTTTAAGTGTTTATTAACCCCTTATATACCAAACCGCTAAAAGATTTTGCCAATATGTGTTTTTGAGCTCCTTACATACCAAACCGCTAAAACGCATGCAAAACAAACTTTATGGAAAAACAGAATAACATTACCAAAAACATGTATTTTGAGTGTTTTTGATCATGTTATATATAAAAACGCTAAAGTACATGTAAAGAACATTATGTTTGGGAACCAAAAGGACATTACGAGAAACGTGTATTATGAGTGTTTTTTAAGTTCCTTAAGTAGCAAAAAGGTAAAACCCACAAATAACACTCTTTATTTAGAAAATAAAAAAATAAAAAAAATTAAATAAATAGGATTTTTTTTTTTTTTTTTGTAATTCATATTCATAGGTACCAACATGCCAAAAGTCTGGGAAAATTCAGGGCAATTATGTGATAAAAGAATATTATCAAAAAATTTAATATCAGCTTTTTTTTCGAACTGTTATCTACCAAACCCTAAAGTGCATGCAAAGCCTCCTATATGAGGAAATTAAACGACCTTAAAAGAAGTCTGTCTTTTGAGTGTTTTTCAGAATTTTAGGCACCAAAACGATAAATAAATAAGTAACTCACTTTATATGGGAATCCAAAACAAAACTACTGAAAACGTGTCTTCTCAGTGATTTACGTAGAAAAACACTAAAACGGATGCAAACCAACCAATATAAAAAAATAGAAAAACATTACCAAAAATGTATATTTTGAGTGTTTTTGAGCTTGTTACCTACAAAAAACGCGAAAGTTGATGCAAAGCACTCTATATTAGGAAATCAAAAAGGACATTGCAAGAAAAGTGTATAATGAGTGTTTTATAGTTCAAAAGAACAAAAAGGCAAAAAACGCAAAAAGATGTGGATATGGAGAAGTTCCCTAGATACGAAAATGCTTAAACTCATGAATAACATTCCTAATTGAGAAACAGAACAACCTTACTAAATGCGTGTATCTTGAGAGCTTTTTACATTTTTAGTTACCAAAACCCCAAATTGCATGCGAAACCAGCTTTATGTGAAAAAAAAAATGACATTACCAGAAAAATGTCTTATGAGTGTTTTTGAGCATGATAGCCAATTAAGCACTAAAAAGCAGGGCAATCACATTACATTTAAATAAAACCAATTTTTATCAAGAACTTGCCTTTAAGTGTTTTTGAGCTCCTTATATACTAAACCGCTAAAAAGCATGCAAAACAAACTTTATGGAGAAACAGAATGAAATTACCAAAAACATGTATTTTCAGTGTTTTTGATCATGTTATCTATAAAAACGCTTAAATACATGAAAAGAACCTTATGTTTGGGAAACAAAAGGACATTACGAGAAACGTATATTATAGGTGTTTTTAAGTTTGTTAAGTACCAAAAACCTAAAACCCACTCTTTATTTAGGAAAAAAAAAATAAATAAATATAAAAATAAAATTATTATTTTTTTTTTTGTTATTCATCTTCATAGGTACCGAAACGCCAAAATTCTGGGAAAATTCAAGACAATTATATGATAAGAGAATATTATCAAAAAAGTTGATTTTAGCTTTTTTTTCGGACTGTTATGTACCGAACCCTAAACTGCATGCAAGGCCTTTTATATAAGGAAATTAAACGACCTTACCAGAAATCTGTCTTTTGAGTGTTTTTCAGCATGTTAGACACCAAAATGATAAATAATAAGGAACTCACTTTATATGGGAATCCAAAACAAAATCATTGAAAACGTGTCTTCCCAGTGTTTTACGTAGAAAAACGCTCATAATTTCCTGAATTTTGCCCAAATTTTGGCATCTAGATACCTGTGAAGATGAAAAAGAAAGAAAAAATATCGTATTTTTTTATTTATTTATTTTTTCTCAATAAAGAGTGTTATTTATGGCTTTTAGCTTTTTGGTAAATAATGATCTTAAAAACACTCGTAATACACGTTTCTCGCAATGTCCTTTCATTTCCCAAAAATAGGGTTCTTTGCATGTATTTAAGCGTTTTTATTGGTAACATGATCAAAAACACTCAAAATATATGTTTTTGGTAATGCTATTGTCTTTCTCCATAAAGTGTGTTTTGCATGCGTTTTAGCGTTTTGGTATCTAAGGAGCTCAAAACACTTAAAGGCAAGTTCTTGGTAAAAATTGATTTTATTGCCATGTAAAGTGATTACCCTGCTTTTTAGTGCTTTATTGCCTATCACGCTCAAAAACACTTAAAAGACACTTTTCTGGTAATGTCATATTTTTCCCACATAAAGCTGGTTGGGCATGCAATTTGGGATTTTGGTAACTGAGAATGTGAAAAGCAGTCAAAATACATGCATTTAGTAAAGTTGTTCTGTTTCTCAATTAAGAGTGTTATTCATGAGTTTCAGCATTTTGGTATATAGCAAACTTCTCCATATACACGAGTTTTTGCGTTTTTTGCCTTGTGGTTCTTTTAAATTATAAAACATTCATTATACACTTTTCTCGCAATGTCCTTTGTTTCCCAATATAGAGTGCTTTGTATCAATTTTCGCGTTTTTTTTGTAGGTAACAAGCACAAAAACACTCAAAATATACCTTTTTGGTAATGTTTTTCTACTTCTTGATATTGATTGGTTTGCAGCCGTTTTAGCGTTTTTCTACGTAAAACAATGAGAAGACACGTTTTCAGTAATTTTGTTTTGGTTTGCCATATAGAGTGAGTTCCTTATTATTTATCGTTTTCGTGCCTAACATGCTGAAAAACACTCAAAACACAGAATTCTGGTAAGGTCGTTTAATTTCCTCATATAGGAGGCTTTGCATGGACTTTGGTGTTTCGTACATAACAGTCCGAAAAAAAGCTAATATCAACTTTTTTTGATAATATTCTCTTATCATATAATTGCCCTAATTTTTCCAGAATTTTGGCATCTCGTTACCTATGAAGTTGAATAACAAAAAAAAAGAAAAGTAAATCCTTTTCTTTCTTTATTTTTTTATTTATTTTTTTTTTCTACATAACGAGTGTTATTTGTGGGTTTTAGCTTTTTAGTAGTCAAGGAACTTAAAAACACTCATAATTCACGTTTCTCGTAATGTCCTTGTTTCCAAAACATAAGGTTTTTTGCATATATTTAAGCGTTTTTATAGATAATATTATCAAAAACACTCAAAATACATGTTTTTGGTAATGTTATTCTGTTTCTCCATAAAGTTTGTTTTCCATGCGTTTTAGCGGTTGGGTATGTAAGGAGCTCAAAAACACATATTGGCAAAATCTTGGTAAAAGTTGGATTTATTTCCATGTAATGTGATTCCCCTGCTTTTTAGTACTTCATTGCCTAACACGCTAAAAAACAATTAAAAGACACTTCTGTTAATGTCATTTTTTTTCCCTCATAAAGCTAGTTTTGCATGCTATTTTGGGTATTGCTAACTAGGAATATGAAAAACACTCAAAATACAGGCATTTGCCTAGGTTGTTCTGTTTCTCAATTAAGATTGTTATTCATGAGTTTCAGCATTTTGGTATCTAAGAAACTTCTTTATATACACGAGTTTTTGCGTTTTTCTACGTAAAACACTTAGAAGATACATTTTCAGTAATTTTGTTTTGGATTCCCATATAGAGTGAGTTCCTTATTATTTATCGTTTTGGTGCCTAACATGCTGAAAAACACTCAAAAGACAGATATCTGTTAAGTTCGTTTAATTTCCTCATATAGGAGGTTTTCCATGCACTTTAGGGTTTGGTACATAACAGTCTGAAAAAAAAGCTAAAATTAACTTTTTTGATAATATTATTTTGTTCATGTAATTTTCCTGAATTTTCCCAGAATTTTGGCATCTCGGTACCTATGAAGATGGAAAAAAAAATCCTATTTTTTTTTCTAAATAAAGAGTTTTATTTGTGGGTTTCAGCTTTTTGGTACTTAAGGAACTTAAAAAAAAAAACACTCATAATACACGTTTCTCATAATGTCCTTTTGTTTCCCAAACATAATGTTCTTTCCATGTATTTAAGCTTTTTTATAGATAATATGATGAAAAACACCCAAATTACATGTTTTTGGTAATGTTATTCTGTTTCTCCATAAAGGTTGTTTTACATGCATTTTAGCGGTTTGGTATATAAAGAGCTCAAAAACGTTTAAAGGCAAGTTCTTGGAAAAAATTGGGTTTATTCCAATGAAAAGTGATTGCCCTGGTTTTTAGTGCTTTATTGCCTATCACGCTCAAAAACACTCAAAAGACATTTTTCTGGAAATGTTATATTTTCCAACTTAAATCTGGTTGTGCATGAAATTTGGGTTTTTGGTAACTAAGAATATGAAAAACACTCAAAATAAACGAATTTGGTAAGGTTGTTCTGTTTCTCAATTAAGTGTGCTATTCATGAGTTTCATCATTTTGGTATCTAGGAAACTTCTCCATATACACGAGTTTTTGCGTTTTTTGCCTTGTTGTTCTTTTGAACTATAATACACTCATTATACAATTTTCTCGCAATGTCCCTTTGTATCCCAATGTAGAGTGCTTTGTATCAATTTTAGCGGTTTTTTTTTTTTTTGTAGGTAACAAACTCAAAAACACTCAAAATATACCTTTTTGGTAATGTTTTTTTCTATTTCTTGATATTTGTTGGTTTGCACCCGATTTAGCGTTTTTCTACGTAAAACACTGGGAAGACACGTTTTCATTGATTTTGTTTTGGATTCCCATATAAAGTGAGTTCCTTATTATTTATCATTTTGGTGCCTAACATGCTGAAAAACACTCAAAAGACAGATTTCTGGTAAGGTCGTTTAATTTCCTTATATAAAAGGCCTTGCATGCAGTTTAGGGTTCGGTACATAACAGTCTGAAAAAAAAGCTAAAATCAACTTTTTTGATAATATTCTCTTATCATATAATTGTCTTGAATTTTCCCAGAATTTTGGTGTTTCGGTACCTATGAAGATGAATAACACAAAAAAAAAAAAAAAAAATTTATTTTTATATTTATTTATTTATTTTTTTCCTAAATAAAGAGTGGGTTTTAGGTTTTTGGTACTTAACAAACTTAAAAACACCTATAATATACGTTTCTCGTAATGTCCTTTTGTTTCCCAAACATAAGGTTCTTTTCATGTATTTAAGCGTTTTTATAGATAACATGATCAAAAACACTGAAAATACATGTTTTTGGTAATTTCATTCTGTTTCTCCATAAAGTTTGTTTTGCATGCTTTTTAGCGGTTTAGTATATAAGGAGCTCAAAAACACTTAAAGGCAAGTTCTTGATAAAAATTGGTTTTATTCAAATGTAATGTGATTGCCCTGCTTTTTAGTGCTTAATTGGCTATCATGCTCAAAAACACTCATAAGACATTTTTCTGGTAATGTCATTTTTTTTTCACATAAAGCTGGTTTCGCATGCAATTTGGGGTTTTGGTAACTAAAAATGTAAAAAGCTCTCAAAATACACGCATTTAGTAAGGTTGTTCTGTTTCTCAATTAGGAATGTTATTCATGAGTTTAAGCATTTTCGTATCTAGGGAACTTCTCCATATCCACATCTTTTTGCGTTTTTTGCCTTTTTGTTCTTTTGAACTATAAAACACTCATTATACACTTTTCTTGCAATGTCCTTTTTGATTTCCTAATATAGAGTGCTTTGCATCAATTTTCGCGTTTTTTGTAGGTAACAAGCTCAAAAACACTCAAAATATACATTTTTGGTAATGTTTTTCTATTTTTTTTATATTGGTTGGTTTGCATCCGTTTTAGTGTTTTTCTACGTAAATCACTGAGAAGACACGTTTTCAGTAGTTTTGTTTTGGATTCCCATATAAAGTGAGTTACTTATTTATTTATCGTTTTGGTGCCTAAAGTTCTGAAAAACACTCAAAAGACAGACTTCTTTTAAGGTCGTTTAATTTCCTCATATAGGAGGCTTTGCATGCACTTTAGGGTTTGGTAGATAACAGTTCGAAAAAAAAAGCTGATATTAAATAATTGCCCTGAATTTTCCCAGAATTTTGGCATGTTGGTACCTATGAATATGAATTACAAAAAAAAAAAAAAAATCTTATTTATTTAATTTTTTTTACTTTTTTATTTTCTAAATAAAGAGTGTTATTTGTGGGTTTTACCTTTTTGCTACTTAAGGAACTTAAAAAACACTCATAATACACGTTTCTCGTAATGTCCTTTTGGTTCCCAAACATAATGTTCTTTGCATGTACTTTAGCGTTTTTATATATAACATGATCAAAAACACTCAAAATACATGTTTTTGGTAATGTTATTCTGTTTTTCCATAAAGTTTGTTTTGCATGCGTTTTAGCGGTTTGGTATGTAAGGAGCTCAAAAACACATATTGGCAAAATCTTTTAGCGGTTTGGTATATAAGGGGTTAATAAACACTTAAAGGCAAATTCTTCGTAAAAGTTGGTTTTATTCCCATGTAATGTGATCGTTCTGCTTTTTAGTGCTTTGTTGCATATCACGCTGAAAAACACTCAAAAGACACTTTTCTAGTAATGTCATTTTTTTTCCCAAATGATGGTAGTTTCGCATGTAATTTGGCATTTTCGTAACTAAGAATGTGAAAAATACTCAAAATACACAATTTGGTAAGGTAGTTCTGTTTATCTAAAAAAAAAGTGTTATTCATGCATTTATTGATTTTGGTATTTAAGAAATTTCTCTATATACACGAGTTTTTGCGTTTATTGCCTTGTCATTCTTTTAAAACTATAAAACACTCATTATACACGTTTCTCCTAATGTCCTTTTGTTTCCTAATATAGAGTGCTTTACATACATTTTTGCATTTTTTGTAGGTAACAAGCTCAAAAACATTCAAAATATATCTTTTTGGTAATGTTATTCTATTTCTTCATATAGGATGGTTTGTATCCGCTTTAGCGTTTTTCTACGTAAAACACTGAAAAGACATCTTTTCAGTAATTTTCTTTTCGATTCACATATTGACTGATTTCCATATTATTTATCGTTTTGGTGCCTAACATGCTGAAAAACACTGAAAAGACAGGTTTCTGGTAAAGTCCTTTAACTTCCTTATATAGGTGGCTTTCTTATTCTTATTCTTATTCTTATTCATCTTCATAGGTAAGGAGCTGCCAAAATTCGGGCAAAGTTCAGGAAATTATATAAAATAAGAACATTATTAAAAAAGATACAATTAGCTTTTTTTTTTTGGACTGTTATGTACCAAACCCCTAAATTGCATGCAAAGCCACCTATATGGGGAAATTAAACGTCTTTGCCAGGAAACTGTCTTATGAGGGTTTTTTCAGCATGTTAGGAACCAACACGATAAAACCCAAGGAAGTCAATCTATATGGGAATCAAAAAGAAAATTACTGAAAATGTGTTATTTGTGTGTTTTAGCTTTTTGGTAGTTAAGGAACTTAAAAAAAAACACTCACAATACACCCTTCTCGTAATGTCCTTTTCTTTCCCAAACAAAATGTTTTTTGCATGTACTTAAGCGTTTTTAAAGATAACATGATCAAAAAACCTCAAAATACATGTTTTTGGTATATGTTATTCTGTTTCTCCATAAAGTTTGTTTTGCATGCGTTTTAGCGGTTTGGTATATAAGGGGTTAAAAAATACATAAAGTCAAATTCATGGTAAAAGTTGGTTTTATTTCCATGTAATATGATCGTTCTTATTTTTAGTGCTTTGTTCCATATCACGCTGGAAAACACTCAAAAGACACTTTTCTGGTAATATCATTTTTTTTCCTACATGAAGCTAGTTTCGCATGTAATTTGGCATTTTCGTAACTAACGATGGGAAAAACACTCAAAATACACAATTTGGTAAGATAGTTCTTTTTATCGATTAAAAGTGTTATTCATGCATTTATTCATTTTTGTATGTAAGAAATTTCTCTATATACACGAGTTTTTGCGTTTATTGCCTTGTGGTCCTTTTAAAACTATAAAACACTCACTATACACGTTTCTCGTAATGTTCTTTTGTTTCCTAATATAGAGTGCTTTACATCCATTTTTGCATTTTTTGTAGGTGAAAAGCTCAAAAACACTCGAAATATATCTTTTTCGTAATGTTATTCTATTTCTTCATATAGGATGGTTTGTATCTGCTTTAGCGTTTTTCTACGTAAAACACTGAAAAGACACGTTTTCAGTAATTTTCTTTTGGATTCACATATTGACTGACTTCCAAATTATTTATCATTTTGGTGCCTAACATGCTGAAAAACACTGAAAAGACAGGTTTTTGGTAAAGTCGTTTAACTTCCCTTAGTAGGTGACTTTGCATGCTGTTTAGGGTTTGGTACATAACAATCCGAAAAAAAAGGCTATAATTAACTTATATGATAATGTTCTTTTTTCCACATAACTTCCCTGAATTTTGGCAGAATTTTGGCATCTCGGTACCTATGAAGATGAATAACAAAAAAAAAATCCCATTTTATTATTTTTTTATTCATTATATTTTATTTTCTAAAGAGTGTTATTTGTGGGTTTTAGCTTTTTGGTACTGAAGGAACTTAAAAATCAATCATAATACACGTTTCTCGTAATGTTCTTTCGTTTCCCAAACATAAGGTTCTTTGCATGTATTTAAGCGTTTTTATAGATAACATGTTCAAAAACACTCAAAATACATGTATTTGGTAATATAATTCTGTTTCTCCATAAAATGTATTTTGCATGCGTTTTAGCGTTTTGGTGCGTAAGGAGCTCAAAAACACTTAAAGGCAAGTTCTTGGTAAAATTTGGTTTTATTCCCATGTAATGTGATTGCCCTGAGCTTTATTGCGTTACACGCTCAAAAACACTGAAAAGACATGCAAACCGTCCCATATGAGGAAATTAAAGACCTTACCAGAAATCTGTCTTTTGAGTGTTTTTCTGCATATTAGGCACGAAAACGATAAATAATAAGGAACTCACTCTATGTGGGAATCCAAAAGAAAATTACTGAAAACGTGTCTTCTCAGTGTTTTACGTAGAAAAACGCTAAAACTGATACAAACCAACCAATATCAATAAGCAGAAAAACATTACCAAAAATGCATATTTTTGTATATTCTTGTATATTTTTGACCTTGTTACCTACAAAAAAAACGCGAAAATCAATACAAAGCACTCTATATTGGGAAACAAAGGGACATTGCGAGAAAAGTGTATAATGAATGTTTTATAGTTCAAAAAAACCACAAGGCAAAAAACGCATAAACTCGTGTATATGCTGAAACTCATGAATAACACTTTTGAGAAACATTGAGAAACAGAGCAACCTTATTAAATGCGTGTCAAAAACACTAAAAGGCAAGTTCTTCGTAAAAGTTGGTTTTATTCCTATGTATTGTGATTGCCCTGCTTTTTAGTGCTTTATTGCCTAACACGGTCAAAAACACTCAAAGACACTTTTCTAGTAATGTCATTTTTTTCCCTCATCAAGCTAGTTTCGCATGGAATTTGTGGTTTTGATAACTAAGAATGTAAAAAAACACTCAAAATACACGCATTTAGTAAGGTTGTTCTGTTTCTTGATTAAGAGTGTTATTCATGAGTTTCATTATTTTGGTATCCTAGAAACTTCTCCATACATACGAGTTTTTGCGTTTTTTGCCTTGTGATTCTAGTGAAACTATAAAACACTCATTATAGACGTTTCTCGTTATGTCCTTTCTTTTCCTTATATAGAGTTCTTTGGATCCATTTTAGCGTTTTTTTTTATGTAATTTATTTATGTAAATATAGTTTTTTGGTAATGTTATTCTATTTCTTCATATTGGTTAGTTTGCATCCGTTTTAGCGTTTTTCTACGTAAATCTTTTAAAAGACATGTTTTCAGTAATTTTGTTTTGGATTTCCATATAGAGTGACTTTCCTACAATTTATCGTTTTGGTACCTAACATGCTTTTTGGTGCCTTTTCCTTCCCTAAATAGGGTGGTTTCCATCTATTTTCGCGTTTTTTGTAGGTAGCAATTTCAAAAACACTCAAAATATACCTTTTTGGTAATGTTATTCTATTTCTTCATTTTGGTTGGTTTGCATTCGTTTTAGCGTTTTCTACGTAAAACACCGAAAAGACACGTTTTCAGTAATTTTGTTTTGGATTCCCATATAGATTGTCTTCCATGTTATTTATCGTGTTGGTTCCTAAGATGCTGAAAAACAATCTAGCAATTTCCCCATATAGGTGGCTTTACATGCACTTTAGGGGTTTGTTACATAACAGTCCGAAAAGAAGCTAAATTTAACTTTTTTGATAATGTTCTGATTTCACATAATTTTCTGAATTTTGCCCGAATTTTGACATCTTGGTACCTGTAAAGATGAATAAGAAAGAAAAAAATTTATTTATTTATTTATTTATTGTTTCTCAATAAAGAGTGTTATTTGTGGGTTTTAGCTTTTTGGTAATTAATAAACCTAAAAACACTCATAATACACCCTTCTCGTAATCTCCTTTCGTTTCCCAAAAATAGTGTTCTTTGCAGGTATTTAAGCGTTTTCATTGGTAACATGATCAAAAACACTCAAAATACATGTTTTTGGTAATATTATTCTGTTTCACCATAAAGAGTGTTTTGCATGCCTTTTAGTGTTTTGGTATATAAAGAGCTCAAAACACTTAAAAGCAAGTTCTTGGTAAAAATTTGTTTTCCTCCAATGTAATGTGATTGCCGTCCTTTTTAGTGCTTTATTGCCTATCACGGTCAAAATACTCAAAAGACACTTTTCTGGTAAAGTTTTTTTTTTTCCCACAAATCTATTTTCGCATTGAATTTGGGGTTTTGGTAACTAAGAATCTGAAAAGCACTCAAAATACACGCATTTATTAAGGTTGTTCTGTTTTTCAATTAAGAGTGTTATACATGAGTTTAGCATTTTTGTTTCTAGGAAACCTCTGCATATACACGAGATTTTGCGTTTTTTGCCTTGTGGTTCTTTTGAACTATAAAACACTCATTATACACTTTTCTTACAATGTCCTTTTTTTTCCCAATATAGAGTGCTTTGCATCAATTTTCAAGTTTTTTTTATAGGTAACAAGCTCAAAAACACTCAAAATATAACTTTTTAGTAACGTTTTTCTATTTCTTGATATTGGTTGTTTTGCATCCGTTTTAGCGTTTTTCTAAGTAAAACACTGAGAAGAGACGTTTTCAGTCACTTTGTTTTGGATTCCTATATAGAGTGAGTTCCTCATTATTTATCGTTTTGGTGCCTAAAATGCTAAAAAAAACACTCAAAACACAGATTTCTGGTAAGGTCGTTTAATTTCCTCATATGTATAATTTGAGTGTTTTTGAGCTTGTTACCTACAAAAAACGCGAAAATTGATGCAAAGCACTCTATATTAGGAAATCAAAAAGGACATTGCAAGAAAAGTGTATAATGAGTGTTTTATAGTTCAAAAGAACAAAAAGGCAAAAAACGCAAAAAGATGTGGATATGGAGAAGTTCCCTAGATACGAAAATGCTTAAACTCATGAATAACATTCCTAATTGAGAAACAGAACAACCTTACTAAATGCGTGTATTTTGAGAGCTTTTTACATTTTTAGTTACCAAAACCCCAAATTGCATGCGAAACCAGCTTTATGTGAAAAAAAAATGACATTACCAGAAAAATGTCTTATGAGTGTTTTTGAGCATGATAGCCAATTAAGCACTAAAAAGCAGGGCAATCACATTACATTTGAATAAAACCAATTTTTATCAAGAACTTGCCTTTAAGTGTTTTTGAGCTCCTTATATACTAAACCGCTAAAAAGCATGCAAAACAAACTTTATGGAGAAACAGAATGAAATTACCAAAAACATGTATTTTCAGTGTTTTTGATCATGTTATCTATAAAAACGCTTAAATACATGAAAAGAACCTTATGTTTGGGAAACAAAAGGACATTACGAGAAACGTATATTATAGGTGTTTTTAAGTTTGTTAAGTACCAAAAACCTAAAACCCACTCTTTATTTAGGAAAAAAATAAATAAATAAATATAAAAATAAATTTTTTTTTTTTTTTTTTGTGTTATTCATCTTCATAGGTACCGAAACACCAAAATTCTGGGAAAATTCAAGACAATTATATGATAAGAGAATATTATCAAAAAAGTTGATTTTAGCTTTTTTTTCAGACTGTTATGTACCGAACCCTAAACTGCATGCAAGGCCTTTTATATAAGGAAATTAAACGACCTTACCAGAAATCTGTCTTTTGAGTGTTTTTCAGCATGTTAGGCACCAAAATGATAAATAATAAGGAACTCACTTTATATGGGAATCCAAAACAAAATCAATGAAAACGTGTCTTAGTAATGTCATTTTTTTTCCCAAATGATGGTAGTTTCGCATGTAATTTGGCATTTTCGTAACTAAGAATGTGAAAAATACTCAAAATACACAATTTGGTAAGGTAGTTCTGTTTATCTAAAAAAAAAGTGTTATTCATGCATTTATTGATTTTGGTATTTAAGAAATTTCTCTATATACACGAGTTTTTGCGTTTATTGCCTTGTCATTCTTTTAAAACTATAAAACACTCATTATACACGTTTCTCCTAATGTCCTTTTGTTTCCTAATATAGAGTGCTTTACATACATTTTTGCATTTTTTGTAGGTAACAAGCTCAAAAACATTCAAAATATATCTTTTTGGTAATGTTATTCTATTTCTTCATATAGGATGGTTTGTATCCGCTTTAGCGTTTTTCTACGTAAAACACTGAAAAGACATCTTTTCAGTAATTTTCTTTTCGATTCACATATTGACTGATTTCCATATTATTTATCGTTTTGGTGCCTAACATGCTGAAAAACACTGAAAAGACAGGTTTCTGGTAAAGTCCTTTAACTTCCTTATATAGGTGGCTTTCTTATTCTTATTCTTATTCTTATTCATCTTCATAGGTAAGGAGCTGCCAAAATTCGGGCAAAGTTCAGGAAATTATATAAAATAAGAACATTATTAAAAAAGATACAATTAGCTTTTTTTTTTGGACTGTTATGTACCAAACCCCTAAATTGCATGCAAAGCCACCTATATGGGGAAATTAAACGTCTTTGCCAGGAAACTGTCTTATGAGGGTTTTTCAGCATGTTAGGAACCAACACGATAAAACCCAAGGAAGTCAATCTATATGGGAATCAAAAAGAAAATTACTGAAAATGTGTTATTTGTGTGTTTTAGCTTTTTGGTAGTTAAGGAACTTAAAAAAAAACACTCACAATACACCCTTCTCGTAATGTCCTTTTCTTTTCCCAAACAAAATGTTTTTTGCATGTACTTAAGCGTTTTTAAAGATAACATGATCAAAAAACCTCAAAATACATGTTTTTGGTATATGTTATTCTGTTTCTCCATAAAGTTTGTTTTGCATGCGTTTTAGCGGTTTGGTATATAAGGGGTTAAAAAATACTTAAAGTCAAATTCATGGTAAAAGTTGGTTTTATTTCCATGTAATATGATCGTTCTTATTTTTAGTGCTTTGTTCCATATCACGCTGGAAAACACTCAAAAGACACTTTTTTGGTAATATCATTTTTTTTCCTACATGAAGCTAGTTTCGCATGTAATTTGGCATTTTCGTAACTAACGATGGGAAAAACACTCAAAATACACAATTTGGTAAGATAGTTCTTTTTATCGATTAAAAGTGTTATTCATGCATTTATTCATTTTTGTATGTAAGAAATTTCTCTATATACACGAGTTTTTGCGTTTATTGCCTTGTGGTTCTTTTAAAACTATAAAACACTCACTATACACGTTTCTCGTAATGTTCTTTTGTTTCCTAATATAGAGTGTTTTACATCCATTTTTGCATTTTTTGTAGGTGAAAAGCTCAAAAACACTCGAAATATATCTTTTTCGTAATGTTATTCTATTTCTTCATATAGGATGGTTTGTATCTGCTTTAGCGTTTTTCTACGTAAAACACTGAAAAGACACGTTTTCAGTAATTTTCTTTTGGATTCACATATTGACTGACTTCCAAATTATTTATCATTTTGGTGCCTAACATGCTGAAAAACACTGAAAAGACAGGTTTTTGGTAAAGTCGTTTAACTTCCCTTAGTAGGTGACTTTGCAT